>NC_034015.1:19603536-19883066 GCF_000346465.2 Prunus persica
AACTTTTTCACGTGTCATTGTGTTATTGACCGAAGACGGCAAAACAGTATTATGCCCGTTACAAGAAAGTATTTTTAGGCCAATAGATAGCCCAAAATTTAGTGTTTCAGATGCCATTGTCGGATGGATACTCATATTCATGTACAAAGGAGAAGGTACAAAAATAAATGCTAATATTATCTGAATTATAAGTTTTTAAGACTTTTTTCTTTTCTTTTTATGCTGAACTTTGTGTTAAGTAAGAATTACTACGATCAAGCTACAGTGTGTGATTGATAATGAGTTCATAGCCACTAATTTTACCCAGTTCATTTATTTGTGCGAGTTTACTAATTGACCAACCTACTGACAAACTTGTTCTATCACCATGAACACTGCATCACTCACAAGTCAACATGAGTACAGAGAAAAGTAATAACCAAATACAAAACAAAAAAAGAATTATAAATAAACCAGAGCTGGTATTCAAGCCCAAATTACAAACCCACCAGTTGCTACTCTCTCTCTCTCTCTCTCTCTCTCTCTCTCTCTTCAATGCTGCAACCATACTTGGACAACTTTACAAGTAAACCCATCAAACAAGCTTTCGTCCAAAAAGTAAAAGCCTATCAAACAAGCATATTTTAGTGTTTTCCTACTGAAAATGGAGAAGTGGTGGCTTCTAGCTCTTCTCCTACTGAGTGTAATTCCTATAGAAGCTGGATTTGGAGTGGGTGGTGGTGTTGGTGTTAATGTTGGCCCTGTTGCTGGGGGTGGGGGAGCTGGAGTTTGGATTGGTGGAGGTATCAACGGAAATGGCCCAAATGCCCCACCTGGATCTTCAGCTTCAGGGCTTGACAGAGCTTACACTGCTCTGCAGGCATGGAAATCAGCCATCTCTGAAGACCCATCAAAAATTTTAGACACTTGGGTTGGCTCTGATGTGTGTTCTTACAAAGGGGTCTTTTGTGCAGATTCTCAATATGAAGTTTCTGCAGCCTCTGGCCCTGTTGTTGCTGGTATAGATCTCAACCATGCCAATCTCCAAGGCACTCTTGTCAAAGAACTCTCCTTTCTCACTGAAATGTCTCTCCTTCACCTCAACAGCAACAGATTTTCAGGCACAATTCCTGACACTTTCAAGGACCTCACCTCACTCCAAGAGCTGGACCTCAGCAACAACCATTTCTCAGGCTCTTTCCCTACAGTCACATTATACATTCCAAACCTCATTTACTTAGACCTCAGATTCAACAGCTTTTCTGGGCCCATTCCTGAAGATCTCTTCAATAGGAGACTAGATGCAATCTTTCTCAACAACAACCAATTTGCAGGTGGACTTCCTGAAAGTTTGGGGAACTCCCAAGCTTCTGTGATCAATTTAGCTAACAACAAATTCAGTGGGAACTTCCCAGCTAGTTTTGGCTTCATGAGCAATAAACTGAAGGAGATTTTGTTTCTCAACAACCAGTTAACAGGTTGCATTCCTGAGGGAGTTGGGCTCTTCACAGACATTCAAGTTTTTGATGTCAGCTTCAATTCACTGATGGGTCATCTGCCAGACACAATCTCCTGTCTGCAAGACATTGAAGTTCTGAACTTGGGACACAACAAGCTATCTGGGGTTCTTCCAGAAATGGTGTGTTCTTTGAAAAGCCTTTTGAATTTGACTGTTGCTTACAATTTCTTTTCTGGGTTCAGCCAGGAATGTGCCAAATTGTTCTACAGAAATGTGGGGTTTGATTTTTCATTGAATTGCATTCCTGGGAGGAACATGCAGAGACCTCAACCAGAGTGCTCCTTAATTCCAGGAGGTGGGTTGAATTGTCTGAGAATCCCTGGTTCAAAGCCTCTTGTTTGCGGGTCTCTTTAGCCAAGCTCAGTCTTTGTACAACAGGTTTGGTGAAAATGGCTTCTCTATTAATTAATAGCAATTATGATTTGACCTTCCCTGAATCTCAATTTTATTTCTTTATTTAACTCTGTGCATCTGAAAAAAATATAGTATCAGTTTCAGAAACTCCAATGGATAAAGTCTGTCCAGAAAAAGTTTATGATTAGCATTCAATTCCAGTGGTAGAACTTCGAAGAAGAATCATCAGCAAAAATTAGCGTATATGAAAATGGTTTTACCCTTGTTGTCATTCGACATTCTTATGGAATATGTAATCTTTTGAGCCTATACTTTTATCAGCTTGTGTCACGTGACATCTATTAACAATGCTCTAATTTAATAGCTTTCGTCTTCATCATCGCAGCCAATCTACATAACTAGGTAAAATCATCTTTATCGGTCATTGCTGAAAAAGATTGGTACCACTTGAAAAGATGAACACAAATACAAGGCTTCTCTCCAGCTGGAAATTAACGAAAGGAACTAATGGCATTGGCAACCAATTATTAATATCATGGCGGCCATTGAACACAAGGGGAAAAATAATACAACAACGTGATTATGTTGCACACAATTTTGCTAGGCAATGTAATACATTGGATTTGGAAGTTTAAAGGATCGTTGGGCCACTGCAAAACCCAACAAATCACTCCATTGATCTCCCGAGCTCCCGTGAATTCGATAACCTTCGTTTATCAAATCTGATCTCTTCTCGGATTTGTAGACAGTGGCCGTTGTTCCTTGATCAGAAGGTCCTCTGTATCATTTAATAAACATCATCAGCAATCCTTATTATCATGTTCTAAGCTGTAATTTATTTCTTCATACCATGTGTATTTTGCCTCATAGCTTGAAAAGGAACAAAGAAAGAAGGAAAGGAAGAAACTTAGCCCATGTACCTCAGTAGCAGCCTCTCCCAATTGTTGTAACGTGCATATAGAAGGTTTTTCGCTGTGGCATTTCTCTGATGTTCACTCCGCCCAGTTAACAGAAAAATCTTGAAACCCAACTCCTGAAGCTCCTTGTATAATTTCAAACTAGCTGGGAGAGCAGGGGCCTTAGCCAAATCCACCCACTCATCAAAAGATGCTTCATCGAAGGTCTCTGATCTATGTCCATAAGAATATAGACCTAGTCAATTTCATCATATCATTGAAAAACTTAATCAATTAAGAAGGCTAAAAGCATTGATCTAGTCTAATAATCCTCTGTGTAACTCACTCTTGTTAAAGGAACATAAAACCAGACCAAAACCAGCTAAAAATATCTGCTGGGAAATCGAACAATATGAACTAAATCCAGAATTTTCAGTGGAACTCCCATTGCTGAGATTGAGGTTGGGGACTTGAAGGCAATGAACAATGTTTTTGCAACCCTAGTTTTTCTCAAAAACATGGAAATTACAGCATTAGTGCAAACAGATTTCACATGATAAGTTTCTTGGGTGAAGAGCTGTCCTGACTTGCTTCTCAACATTGGCACATAACAGAAGTTGAAATTTTTACATACTGCTGCTGTAAATTCCTTTTTCTATTTTCCCCCAACAAAATTGCATTCTAAGATGCAACGGTTGTTTCTTCCCCTTTTGGCCTTCATTTTTCATTATCATATATGCTACCTCAAAAAAGATACATGTTTAGCACAAACCAAAAGGGTATTTGCAGCATCATCTTTTACAAGCATTGCAAACCAAATGACCAATAAAAGAGGAGGCTACAAATGATGCATGCTTAAAGAAACTAAAATACTACCTATGAGACTCTTAAACAAGATTTAATGCTTAATGCCCTGTTTAAACACAAGCTGTAGCATGCTTATGTTATGCATGACTAACATTTCTAAATTCAATATGCGTTCATTTTCACCATTCTGCCACATCAAAATTGGACTTTAGCTGAATGCAATGCAGCACCCTGTTTGCTCCAAAAGATAAAAGGAATAACACTTTTCTGCTTTTCGGTGGGGGCTTGTACCCTAGCATACATTGCAAAACAGTGACCTAACTACCTTGTGGCAACCTCTTATTGGCTAACCCACCTGCCAATGACCAATCAATCACATGTATATTGCACCTCCTACCACGACAGGGCAAAGCGTTCCTAACCCCACAACAATTCATTTTGCGGTAATAATCCAACAAATCAACAAAAAGTCAAAAACGCTGAGATAAGGAAATTCCACAAATCAAACGGCTGTAAACCAATCAAGCTTACCCGAATCCATGCGCCTGATAGTAGGGAAAATTGGAGAGCAGAGTCTCATCGATGTCGAAGACCCAAGCGTCCTTACCATCTCCTCCGATTTGAACCCCCCGAGCGAAGCTCAGCGAGTAATTCGCGACGGCTGCCGAGTCGGACAGGTACCGGTCGCCGGTCATGTAGTCCTGGACGAAGGCGACGCACCGGGACGGAATGCTGGTCCAGGTTCCAGCGTCGTTGGTCTCGACGGAGAATCGCCAGCTGTCGCAGTAGAGGTTATCGTCCGTGATGCGGTGTCGTTTCGGCGGCATTTGGATGATGGATTGGGATAATAATGTGGTTGGGATTATGAGGAGGTTGATGATGAGGAAGAGGAGGTGGTGGACGGAGGAGGCCATTGATATTGTTGACGGAAAACCCAGAAAGGTCTTTGCGGAGAACGGAAAGAGCTTTCTGGTTTCGGTCTTTCAGAGGCGAAGGGTCAAAATGGAGGGAGAGTTTTCTTACCGATAAACTTTTCTTTTTTCTTCTTTTGTTTTGTATTTCTCTGAAACGAAACTTTTTAAAGTAAATTTTTTACTCGGAATTCGGTAGTAGTTTTTCCTTTTTTTAAAAGACAAACAAAAAATAGTTTCACTAAGAGGATGTAAGGGCTATAATCGAAGTTATATATATATATATACACCTAGTTAGGATAAGTTTTCTATCACTAGAGATGTAAGTTGTGCTAATCATAAGTGTTTTAATTTGGACTTGACGCTTGACCTCAACTTGATCAGGATAAAATATGCTCATCTAGTTACCTAAATTTAGCTCAACATGTGAATATATCCCGGAGTTATGTTATTAATCAAACACTAACAAGGGTTTCTTTGACCTCAATCTGATCCGGTCTTTTTTGGTTGTTGTTGATAAAGCGATATTTTAAACTACTCTCACGTACATAGAAGATGAATTCGGGTGTAAATGGTGGGCACACGTCTTAGCCAAGTCATGCCTCAAGGTTGCAATTGGTAAAGTTTTTTGTACATGTATGATAGATAATAAGAGAAATTCCCTATCACAAGATGTGCCTACAAAACCCAAACCGCTGGCAGAATCGAAACCATAAAAACGTTGTCACTCTTTGAAGACCAAAATCAGATATAATAATCAAACAAAAACAGAGGATACACTCACAATTCCCAAATAGGGGAAAACTTGCAAGATTTGAGGGGAAAAAATAATCACGATGGAAGAATTTTGGAAAGGGAAAAAAAGAGAAGGGAATCAAAGAAGAGGAAAAATATACATATTGAGTGCTCAAACCAACAATGCCTCAAACTGAGCAAAAACTAATTGGTTGTCACAGCAACAGACAGGATATGACAAAGAAGATTATGATTTTGAACCAGTTTTAATTTAGGAAAAGCAATTTTGTTCATCATGGCAAAGCTCCTTTCTAAGTTTATGCGAGAAGAGTCTGCAAGCGTCCATGCTAAGATCAATGGCAGCTGATAGTGCTACAAACAGAGCAGCATCAGCCATGCAAGTCACATGTTGCACTCCAACTTGTACACTAGGCTTGCTAACCTTTCCTTCGCCTTCAACGGTTGAACCCGTCACAAACCCTTTTACCGGTGACCTTGAGTTCAATGCAGAATCTCTCATTAAACTACTGTCAATGCAAAATTGTCCACCCTTTTTGACACTCATTGTACCTTCAGCAATGGTAATGCTGCTACTAGGCCCATTGTCAGTAACAAGTTCAAACTTGTATCCCAAGCCATCAATAGGCCCTCTCTCGCGCCATGCCTCAAGACGACCCCATGGCTTCCAGCTGCTGACGGAGAAGCCATGAGGTCGGAGGATGAGCCAGGCACCCGGGTTTGACCTGGAGACGCGATCACTGCCCGGGGACGGCACAAAGGGAGTGATCATAGAAGCTGCTGCCACAGGTGAGCCAGATAGATCATGAATTGTTATCATCCACCCCTTTCTCTCCCTTCCTGGCCTTTCTCTATCACCTGAAAAGGTTCTCATCCATCCTCTATTATTCATGCTGGTAAAATCGGATTGGAGAGATCTGCAGATTCCACACAAGATCAAAACCCCATTATGATCATCATAATTTATTTTGTGTAGTAGTATTAGGACAAGATTAAATAAGAGAGAGGGGTTGTCAAACAGGAATATAATCAAAAACAGAACATGTGAGAATTGAGACCAAATATACTTGCACATGGGAGGGAATCCAATTATCCAACCATCCAAAGATACAGTTTGGGGAGTTGACATTGTCTGTTTGATTAAGTCAGATATGCAACTACCATACCAGATTACCAGACCACCTGACTGTTTAAGGTTTTGTGCTTCCAAATGCAACTCTCAGCAACAACTAAATCATTCATAGAATTATATATTTCAGGGTCGGTGGAGGCAGGGTTTTAAATTATATCAGTAATCTTTGACATATGCAGAGGACCCAAAACAGCTCACAAATTAAACACAAATGTATCATCAGAAAAGGCATAAATGTGGACTGAACAAGTAAAAGAATCTAAACTTGCCCCGAAAATTTTTGCATGTGAAATCTTCCAAACCAAGCCAAACTATGGATAGAGACTGATGCTATTTTTTTCATGTGACAAAAGGCCTTGCTGTCAATAGCAAGAAATGAAAAGTGGATTGTCCACAAGTGATTTTGTTGGTCTGATTTGCAACTTTGATTAGCGATGACCCATGAAAGAAAGAAACACATGAAGATACTCAGAAAGACTCTAGCATGAAAGAAACGTAAAATTCTAAACTGAACCAACTTTGGCATGTGATTGTAGGACACCAGCCAGCTAACCCAATCCAAAAATGTGCAACTCAAAACCCATATCATGAAAATCGACACAGAAAAAAGTAATTCACCCAAAAAAGCAAAGACAGAAAGAGACCAAAAAAAAACAAAAACAAAAGAACTCGTACATTTACTTACAGTTAAAACAGCACTATCAGCTCACGTTAGCTGAAGTGCATAATTCAAGACTATAGTGCGCCATAAAGCCAGAAAAACTCACCGAAATCTCGAGTTACGGTCCGCACTGAACTTGCAGCTAAAAACGGGCTGTCGTATGTCCCTCCCCTGAATCTGAAAAACCACGGGGCTACACTCCGGTTCACCACCGAACTGGAAAACGAACCGGGGGTCCGGCTCGGCCCGGACAGTCAAGTGCAACTTGGCGGAGGGCTTCTCGCGGTCCTTCCCTAGCTTCATCCACCCGTTTTGGATCACGGTCGGGTGGACCCGGGCCGAGTCGAGGTCAATGCTGAGGTGGACCCGGCCCAGCAACTTCCCGCTGGTGACGCCGCAGGTCCGGCCCATCCGGCCTGTGTAGACGGAGACCCGGAGCGTGACGGGCTTGCCGTAGAGGCGGCGGAGCAAGGTGGGGTCCACGTGAAAGCCGGGAGCTGATGTGGACGAGTCAGGCGGAGAAGAGTCGCTGAGTGAATTGGAGAGGGTGAGGAGGGCAGTTTGGGAAGGGAAGTTTTTTATCTTGAGCTCGCAGAAGCAGGGGGTGGTTGACGAGTGAACTCCTGGACCGGCCGGTCTGGTTGCGTGCGGGAGCTTGAGAGCCAGAGAGTCCACATTGAGCCGTACAAATGGACATGGATCCATTAATGTTGAGCTGAGCTGTTGATTTCTTGCTGATCAAATGGAGATGAATGTCTGTCGTCTGTCTCTCTCTCTCTCTCTGTATGTGGGTTTTTATGTATAGGGTGGGTGGGGAAGATGGGATTTTGTCAAAAATTGTGAAAAGGAGACAGCTTGTTTTTTGAGTGAAGGACTCAAAAAATGGAGGTTGGTTTATAACTTATATTTGCTTGCATGTTACCAGTTTTAACGTTTCACTTTCTCCAAAGGCTTCTTTTTACTTCTTTTATATGGCTTGGTTTTGTATTGTAGCTTTGTACATTGTGAAGTGCATATTCTCTGTTTCTTCTCTGTATTCTATTGTCGCCAGTTTTCTTACGCAAACTATTAAAATGCGGATTTTGTTACACATACACTATTAAGACGTTTTTACTAGATTAAACTTTTTTAATTATGTAGTATATCTCATTATGTGTTATAATATACCTTTTAAAATAGGAAATATTTAATTATATCGTCCACTCATATACAGTAATTTCTATCATTGCTAGTGGGTAATTAGAAACCTCATGCTTGTTTGTTGCCATATATTTTAATTAACTAGTATCTCTTTTTATTTTTGTTTTGATTTTGTGCTCTTATGTTTCATTTTCATTGAAGTGATTTCTGGTAGTATAAAAAAAGGTTCAACTAGTTTCCTCATGGATTCGTGAAAGGTTTAGTTAAATAGTTTTGCCATTCTCTTCCACTCCAAGAGCCATCTATGAACTATTCAATGTAGCCTTCACAATAACATCTTCTAACAGCCAAATTTCATCGTTGTTCGATTTTATTATAAGATTACGTTTGTATTATGAGTTTACACAAACACGACCCGTTTAATTATACAAACACGATATATTTATTAAACAAAGAACATAATACATCTTGCATTTCGTAACCCTAGTCTGTTAATTTTCAAATGAAGCAAGACGATGGAGTGAATTCCCCCGGTCAACACTTCGTTCACCAAACCCACCACTTTAGAAAGAGAGTAACAAATACACAGTGTTAACATGTTATTGTCCAATAATAATATCATAAAATTTAGATTAGTGTGTGGGGTTAGAAGGGCAAAAGAAATGGGTAAGGATAAAATGCAAATGGATGAGGACCCCCACAGTGGGGTCAGAGTACAGCTAGGTAAAGGCTGTCACCACGTTGTCATTCAAAACCCTACTGGATGGATTTGATTGTGTGACCATTTGTCTTTGCAAAAAATTATATTCGCTCGGAAAAGGGCAAAAAAAACAAAAAAGAGCACAGAAGCAACGGAGGTTGTCGATGTGGCATTTGATTTTGTTGGCGCCGTCTAATCAGGTGCTTGGCCAGCTGTCTTTGGACGGAATAACGCTTACATGAAAAACGGGAATAATAATCTTTTATGATTTATCTTGTTTTTATTTTCAGTAAAATTAGTTTGGTTTTTTGCTGTTTTTAGGTAATTAGCTTAAATTTCTTTGCTAGACTCTATTTTTTTCCGGTCAAAATATTTTTAAATCTCTTCCCTACCGAATACATTTTGATAATTGGTGGAGCATTGAATTATTTATGCACCTAAGTTTGATATTCCTTTTTATATCAAGTAATTAAACATATAACAACAAAATGACAAAATTATTCTTGTCGTATTTTCAACGTTTTGGTACATTTATTTTTCAATTTATTCGTTCTTTATTAGATAAGTAATAGGCGGAAGCAAAAATCGACTGGAATTTGAATAGAACAGGGTGGCAAATTGCAGAAAAAAAGAACCCCAGTGTAGAAAAATATGAACAAGTAGAGAAAGATTGGTACTTGGGTTTTAATTGCAAAAATTCTAGATGGTCCACAGGAATTGGAGGACTCAAAGGAATTGAATTAAATGTCGTATCATATGCAATGTTTTTTTCTCTCAATTTGTTGTGTGTGGGATTTTGGAATGTTTTTGTTTTTAATTAAAGCATTTTTGTTTTTGTTTTACTGTGGGGCACGCATATTTATTATGTGTGATGCGAATGCAATGTGGGGGGGGGGGGGGGGGGGCAAGCGTGTCGGCATACCATATAGATTGTTTGGCAACCTCTCATTCAGACCATGATGTTTGTTGCATTGCTACGCTACCAAATGTTCCACTCTCTCTCTCTCTCTCTCTCTCTCTCTCTCATCACACCTTTTAAGCCTACACTTAATTATTAGCCAAAACAATGGCAACAACCATTATGTTCTTAATAATTTTATCCTGGCTCTGCTCTGTGTTTTCAAGGACGATATAAGCATCATGAGGTTTGTGAGGTCACCAACTTAATTTCATGCACTAATTAAGACCTAATGTGAAGCTTTTGACCCCAAAAATGTGAAGCTAGGTTTCTAGACTTTTCTTTATGGACGTGTAAGTAGTCTAGTATCAAATTTCGTTGTAAAGTATGAAAGTAAGTGAGAGTAAATCTTATATATATTTTTTGTTTTATAAAAGCGATAGTCTAAACTACTCTAAGAGCATTTTCACCAATTTGTCATGGCAAAAGATAAGGGGAGGCAATGGTTGATACTATTCACATGAATAGTGCCTGCCCTTACAATTTTTTTTTTGTTGGTTTTCCACCCATTGTCATGGCAACCCAAGGGCAACTACTATTCACGTGAGATATGAGGAGATGAATTTATATAGAGTTTGGGTGTGGGAAATGAATAAAACAGCAGCAGTCAGGCAAATCTTGCCTTTAGGTTTGCCTAGGCTGAGCCTACTCCTTGCCCGGGCTAGCCTTCACTGCAGGAGTTCGTTTTTGGGGGTTGGGGAGCCTTCTACCCGTGCTGGCCTGCACGAGTGGAAGTGCTCTAAACTACAAGAATAAGAATTCGTACTTGAGTGCAAGGGGCGTACTCATTGCCATGACCAACTGACCTAATTCACGTCTTTTATCATTTCTTGTATTTTAGTTTTATCATTTGTGATTAACATGGTTGTTGTTTATCTTTTTATTTTCTTCCTAAAAAAGCTGTTAGTGTGTAATACCCCAAAATCATACACTCTGTATGGTGGATCCTAAGCATCCAAAATCTGATATGTAAATCAATGTCTGCTAACGTTATGAAAAGCACATAGGGACAATCCATTTGGTTTGTAGTTTTGCCCAAGAACAAAGTTTGGTAGACCCAAAAAAAGCACTGAAGGACATTATCATATTGGGGCCTTTGGTCCTTTGGAATGGGCATGGTTATATTATTAAGTTATAACACCAACTCGGGTGGCTGGCTTCAAATGGTTGAGATTTTGGTCTTTCCTTATAAGGTTTTTCCTGGCAAGCATTTAAGCAAAGCCAGCAAGCTGGTGATGGTATCAATGAGAAGTTGGCAGACAGGTCATTTGGGTTCTCTTCTCTATATATTATCTCCCCATTCAGATTGGGTAGGGTGGTCCACCTCTCTCTCATAACATCACAAGTCTTGACCCATAATTAACCCTCATTGTCTTGCAAAGCAAACGCAAATTATGGAAATTGAATCACCAGCTTAACCATGCTTTAGGTTTAGGACCCCCCCCCCAATGACACATTGCATGATGATCAATTAGGTGCAAAGGGATGACAAAGCTTCATCAATTTTTTGTCGGCATAAAATATTACGTACAACTTTTCTCATACGTACTCTATTATTATAAAGTCAGACCTTAAAATAAAAAATAAAGACAATCATATATAAATTTAATAGAATAATCTATAAAAATCAAAATATTTGTAGCTCAAATGATTAAAACCAATTACACGTACACTCGAAGTCCTATTTTAACTAAGAAAAAAGCCTCATATATACATATATCCACACGAGTGCTTGCTTGTGCATCCTAACTCAGGTGGCGGGTCAGTGGCTGAAGGCCCAGATCCATACCAACATGTGGCTTTTAAGTTAGTGGACCTGACCTATATTTTGGGCTTAAGTTGAACCCAAAAAATGCGCGGCCCAATTTCTAACCCAATTGTCAGCGGTTCGCGCGTGCGATAACTGAGAAAGGTGCGCGAAAGCGATAGTCTTACAGAAGCTTCTGGTGGTTGGGTCGTAGTTGTATGAGGAGGAACCTGTTGTTTCAATTTCCTTCATTTCGAAGTTATTTTATTTGAAGCCAGCAATTAGGAGCGAGCGAGAGCGAGAGAGAGAGAGAGAGATCTCAACTGGGATATCACTGGAATTAGCTAGAAAATTCTGGGTCTGCCATGTCTTCTCCCGCCGAGTAATACCCTCTTTTTTCTTTTCTCTTTGTTTCTAAGATTCATATATTTTTATTAGTCGTTATACTTTGCTGCCATTGATACTTCAATTTATACATTGGGTTTTGGTTTTTGTGTTATTACATCATACTGAGCTTGTTCCATGTTGCATTCTGCGTTGCTTTTATTTAGTTATGTATTAGCTGAAATTTTGTATTCTTGACTTGAATTTAACTACGTTTGTGTAACGCTTGAATGATCCCAAATTCTCTTACAGTATTTACTTGGTTTATGAACTTACAATTTCATGGATTGAGGGGACGTGCACAGTATGATAAACCCATATTTTAATTCTTAATGGGAGAGGAGTTCATGAGATACTAGATGTGGGTTTTATTAAGGATTTAAACGTGTTGCATTTTTGTGTGATTTTGGATGGGCGCAATGATATAATGAAGCTCTGGTTTGCAGCTTCAATTTTTATTCAGTGTAGCCACAAAGTTTACTGGAAACAGTAAAACTTGGGTCTATGGGAAAAAACCCCACTTCTTTTAAGATTATTTTTAATGAATCACTCCATGAGTAGGGATGAGCAATGGGTACCCGTTTGGTGTTAGAGATGTGGCGGTGGTGGTGGATACCCATTGCCCATCCCTATCTGTATGCCTTCAGATTTTATTTTACTTGGTAGCATGTTGAAGAAAAGACACATATGACCTTACCTTGTGTGGTCTTTGACCAGATGAGTTGAGTTAGGAATTCCTATTTGTGTATGAATTCCAGATGAAGTTAGCACAGAAACAAGATCTATACTCTTTTAGTGAAAATATAGTGTATGATTTTTTCTTCATATTAATGTGTCCAGTCATGTCCACAGTGATTGATTATGATCATCCAGCTATCTTGTGCATTTGTTAGTGTTTTCCCTCGAGAGACAATTGCTTTAATTGCTTTAATTTCTTCTTTTGACCTTTACAACCATATGCTATTTGCTTCTTTCAGGTTCTATCGCTCACTTCCACCCATAAGCAAAGCTTATGGGACCATCTGTGTATTGGCAACTACAGCCTTTCAACTAGGGCTTTATGATTTTCGAAGTATTGCATTAGTACATAAACTAGTCTTCTCACATTTCCAGGTATGGATTGCTTAAAATTGATATAGTTATGTTTAGTTGTTATTATAGAACTCATTTTTAACTTCAGCATTGTTTGTAGGTGTGGAGGTTGATTACAAACTTCTTTTTCCTTGGAAACTTCTCAATCAACTTTGGAATTCGCCTCTTGATGATGTAAGTAATAGTTCTATGGGATACTTCTCTATTATTTTTTTTTGGCTACCTCTCGTTTTAGAAAGCGTAGTGTTATACCTTTTATGCTGTCCATTATCTAGCGGGAGACAGATTGATTCTGCTTTAACTAATGGATCCATGGATTTCTCAATAGGGAACTTAATTATTCATGAACTAATACAAGAATGCTACTGACTCTACAGAGCAAGATATGGAGTTCAACTTGAAAAGGGACCATTTGAGCGTCGAACTGCAGATTTCTTGTGGATGATGATATTTGGAGCCTTGACATTATTGGTGTGTGAGTTATTCAATATTTTTTTTCACTTTAATCTCTTTCTTCTGAAAGGGAAGGGAAAATCTGTTTAACTGTAGTGTCTGTGCTAGCTCATGATCATATGAGCTGTTTAGAGATTAAACTGGAGTTGATTTAAAACTCAAAAGGTTGATTTTGCTTCATTTTTACTCTGTGCTAGTGCAAATGTTTTGGTTTGATAGGAAAATATAATGTTGCAACTTAATGAAGTTGATGTGCATGTGATTATGTCTTATATGGTGTAGCTTGCTTGGATCTTATTATCATTTAATTGTACACCAACAACATATGTCCTGTTTTCACCTTTTACTCTTGTCTTGAAATTTTAGGTTTTATCTGCTATCCCTATATTTTGGTCCCCTTTCTTAGGGATATCTCTCGTGTTCATGCTTGTTTATGTCTGGAGTAGAGAATTTCCAAATGCTAACGTCAACATATATGGCCTCGTGGCACTTAAGGTATGCAGATTGGTATACATTCACATTGCTATTGGGTGCTTCTATTTTGTAATGTATCTGCAGCTACTTATTCTTAATGTCTGGTGCATGCAATTTCTATATATTGTGATTGCAGGCATTTTATCTACCCTGGGCGATGCTTGCTTTGGACGTCATTTTTGGTTCCCCAATTATGCCGGATCTGCTGGGAATCATTGCTGGACATCTGTATTACTTCTTGACTGTGTTGCATCCATTGGCAGGTGGAAAGAACATATTACAAACTCCGAGATGGGTGTATCCTTACTTTAGTATTTTTTTGTTCTTTTAAGGTGCAAAGTAAGCATTCATGCACCATAGGAGCTATCATAAACTCTCTCTCTCTCTCTCTCTCTCTCTCTCTCTCTCGCACGCGCGCATATCATCCATTTGACCTTCAGTTTTTTCTTTGCTTGTCTCTTGCATTCTACCTGTAGCTCATTGCAGTCAAGGTTTGTATTAGCTTACCTAGATAAATAAATGTAGCCCATCCATGGTCTATCTATTATCTCTTTCAATTCATTGCCATTCTTAGACATAGTGGCATTACAAGTCCACCACGTAGTAGGGATTGATTTCTCATTCTTGTCAATTAATCTTATTCACTTGAAGGTAGTTTGTCCCTATAGATTTTCTTGACTGTTACTGCACAGACATAAAGTAGTTGCAAGATGGAGGATAGGAGCTCCTCCGCCAAGTAGCCAAACCCAACATGCCCCTGGTACTGGTGGTACGACTTTCAGAGGGAGGTCTTATCGGCTTAGTGGATAATGCTGATCTGTCAAGGGGCTGAGACTTTGCAGTCACAACTTTCGCACATTTTTTGTCGAGGACGAATCTAACAAGCAGAAAGGAAGCAATTTGGTGATAGGGCCCTAACTGTTGCAGAAGTTGTAAAATTTCCCCTTGAGAACTAATTTTCATAATTTGTTGAACATGTGATGAGAAAGGGAGAATGTTCTAGAGAGAAACTAGATAAGTTGAGCAACTATGAATGCCAATGGTGTAGAGATAATTTTATATATCTAATTTCCATTCAAAATTTGGTTACCAACTCATATAGCAGATGGTACGAATTAATTTGCACAACATTTTCATTAAGGTCTATTCAAATGCATCAATTCGTTCAATACTCGTAACCTTAGCCTTCACTTCATCGACGACTTCAATTTTCAACCCTCCATTGCCGCAGCTTGCTGCACCCCAACGATACCATTACAAATCCACGTCATAATCAGACATAAATTTTAGTTCCTTTTTTTGGGTTGCTGGGTTTCATTACATATTATTTGGGTTGAAGATTTGATGGAGAATATCAGTATTTTTTCCCAACAGAAACAGAGGAAAAATCGTGAAATGGTGCAAAGACCAAGGGCAAATTGACAAGTGACTGCGTAAAATATGAGAGAGAGAGAGAGAGAGAGAGAGAGAATGGGGGTGAACCATCAGATGAGATCCACCTTTCTCAGCCTCCCTTTTTCTCTGTCAAAGCTCTCCCCACATTTCTCTCCTCTTCCTATTTATAATTTTCTTTTGTCAAACTTGCCACAATGGAGTGACCAAACCCACAATACCACTAACTCCACCAAACAAAGAAAGAGGAAAAAAAGAGCCTCTCACTTCCATCCCCAACCATATAATATCCTCCCAAAGCAATACGCTTCATATAGCCTGTGCAACAACACAACAACAATCACCAACACACGCGAAACAAAAGACACACACTCTGCTCACAATAACAGAGGAAACACAAAATGTCGTGGCAGACCTACGTGGATGACCACTTGATGTGTGACATTGACGGCCAAGGCCAGCATCTCTCCGCGGCTGCCATTATCGGTCTCGATGGCAGTGTCTGGGCCAAGAGCGCTTCCTTCCCCCAGGTCCAATCTTCATCTTATACTATTTGGTGATAAAAACTTAGACGTAGCTGCATTGCATGCTGCTTTGTCATTGATCTCTTAAGCCTTTAATTTGGATTCATTATATTAACATCTCCATTGCAGTTCAAGCCAGAGGAGATGACTGGGATCAACAAGGATTTCGAAGAACCGGGTCATCTTGCTCCAACCGGGTTGCACCTTGGGGGCGCAAAGTACATGGTAATCCAGGGAGAGCCTGGCGCTGTCATCCGTGGAAAGAAGGTACCATCATTCTCATATGTCTCTATATAATTAACCCTATGATCAATCAGTTCATTTATACATATACGGAGGGATCCCTTAACTGAAGCGCTCTCTCTATATATTTATCTACTTGCTTTCACTTATCTAAGCTCATAATGTATTGGGTTGAAGTTATTTTTCACAGGTTTTAAACTAAACATGTTCTCTGTGATTGATTTTTGTAGGGCTCTGGAGGTATCACTATAAAGAAAACTGGACAAGCTCTAGTATTTGGACTCTATGAAGAACCTGTGACTCCAGGGCAGTGCAACATGGTTGTTGAGAGGTTGGGGGATTACCTCATTGACCAGGGCCTGTAGGCTTATATCTATCGTGACCCTAGTATTTCAATTTTGGATTTTTGTTGCTTTTCTTTATTTTTTCTTTTCTGGGGTTTTGGTTCCCAGTTTGCATCTCCTTCATCCAAAAAGCCTCTAAAAATTGGTGGTGAAGTTGAAGTTGTTGCAGACAATAACCATCTGAGAAGGACTAAAAGCAGTTGTTTGGTTGCTTGAATTGCATAAAACTTGATATTTCATGATAATATTTGTATCCCTTGTTTGTAGTTTTTCCCTTTTCTAAGTTATATATTCCATTGGAACATTCCTAAAAGAATCTTTGCCTGGCAAAAGCTTTGACTAGCTGGTTGTGATTTTTGATTTAAATTTTCTGAAGATTTGCTTTACATTCTTGGTACAATAATGAATAAAAATAACCAGTTGCATACAGAGATGACTGAGGAAGCATCTAATCTAAAAACTATTTCCCTTTTGTCCTTTGGCCATCTCATTGATGCACTTTCATGCCCCATTGCTAGTTGGCAACCAGTGGATTTTTTCAAAGAATAAATCCTCCAGTTTTGGTGTCTCATGTTTGAAGAGGATGGGAACTGTTTTGTATATTAGACAGTTTGCTTTGCCATTTGAGACTCTGAATTTACATCCCTCAATAAATACCAGTTTTGCTGGCAAGAGAATATTTATCATCATTTTGTTTTATTGGTGGGGCAAAATGAATCCTCATGGAGGATATGATTTTTGTATAAACAAACAAGAGGACCCCAGATATGACAAGTTGCTGTCCTCACATCACATATCATGGGGAATATCTAGTCAATAATAATATTAATAATTCTTCTTTTGGAAAGTGATGGGACAGAAAATCTAAGTTAATTAGTAGGCTTAAGATAAGAAATGATGAGGAAACTAAAAGTTGAACTATTTTATTTTTCCATTGGTTTTTAATTTCAGAGGTCCCTGAATTTATTCTCGAGTTTCAATTGAATTCTCAAACTTTGTTTTTTGAGCTAGTTATGTCCTCTAACTCGACCATCCGTTACAATTACAAAAAAGAAACAAATGCGATTAGAATAGAGATTCTCTTGTTAAATTGTTAACTTTGATAATCCGTTCAACTCAACAAGATTTCACTTTATCAAAAGTTTATATTACATATCATTACTGCGTAATAAGAAATCATTTCTATAAATAAAGAACTAAATTTTGAATATTAAATCAGAAATCAATTGAGGATTTGGGAGCAAATCAGCATATTCTTATGTCAATTGGGATTCAACATATTTCCTCCGTGCAAAAATGCTATTTGCATTAATCCTGCATCTTCCATCCCACATTAGAGGATTCTTGCCTATTTATAATTTGTAAGAAGAATAAGACTTTCAATTACAGATGATATATTTTTTCACAAAATCATAGAGAAAAAAGTCATCGGCTATATCACTGCACCCGTCGTGAATCCACAGTTAATTAAAAAATTAAAAAATTATTTAATTTAAAAGAAAGTTATTTGTTTTATTGGTCAAAATTCGAATTAAAAGTACATAGGTGTGGGAAAATGGGGAATTTTTTTGATTTTAAATAGACTCACCCTACATTCGTGCGTTGTTTCAACGCTGCTGTTCAGTATAGAAGACTAGAGGCTGAACAAAAGCTGATCTTTCCTTCTCAGACACCCAAAACTCCGATAACACAAAATCCCACAACACACAGAAACCCAAGAACAAAAAACCTCAAAATCAGCAACAACAACAAAGATGTCGTGGCAAACGTACGTAGACGACCATCTGATGTGCGAAATTGAAGGCAACCACCTCTCTGCCGCCGCCATCATCGGCCACGACGGCAGCGTTTGGGCCCAGAGCGCCACTTTCCCTCAGGTTCCATTTTTTCCTTTCTGTCAAAACACATATCAATGTTTTGTGCATACCATCTTGCTTAAAGCTTTGATCTTGGTGGGTAAGTCAAAAGTTTGATTGACTGAATCAAATCGATTTGGGTTTGTCTAATCTCATCTTTGGATGCCATGTTTTTCATTTATATACTGCTTTGATTGATTAGTGTTATGTTTATTGCTTGACCTGTATAGTTGAAGCCTGAAGAAGTGACTGGCATTCTGAATGACTTCAATGAACCTGGTTCACTTGCCCCAACTGGGTTGTATCTTGGAGGCACAAAGTACATGGTCATCCAAGGAGAGCCAGGAGCTGTCATTAGAGGAAAGAAGGTACCTTTAATAAGTTAATCCCATTCATTCTTTATACTGCGCACAACCTCTATGCACATCATTGATGCTTATGCATTTTGATTTTTTGTTTTCATGGTTTCTGATCTAACTTTGGTTCACTTCAATTTCAGGGACCAGGTGGTGTTACTGTCAAGAAGAGCACTCTTGCTTTGCTGATTGGCATTTATGATGAGCCAATGACTCCTGGCCAATGCAACATGATTGTTGAAAGGCTTGGTGATTATCTGGTTGAGCAGGGTCTCTAGAGACCTTGGTATGTCTTCTTTTATTTAGGGGATGTTCCTGGTTTCTGTTAAAGTTTGCTTCTTCTCACTCTGACCCTGCTGCTGGAAATGTTTGGTTGCAGTGAAAACAACATGTATTAATAGTGGTGGGATTGGAACCACTTGTGGAAACAAAATTTGGTGCTTGGGAAATGTTGATTATGGTCTTTGTCTTACCGTCTTTGTACTCCTTTGATGAATTGTATTGTATTGTATGATTTTCAAGTGAGATACTTGTCCACATGATTTCAGTAACTGAATGTGGCAAATTGATTTGCATGAATTTATAGATATGCCTTATTTTTATCATGGCTTTTCTTTGGATGTTTTCTCTGGTGTACAATAGATGAAACCTAGTTTTACATTCTACCTTGAATAAAGGTATGATGCTTGTGCGGCACCCTTGGATTCAGGGGAACCTGAAGCCATGTGAGTATCAAATGGCTCAAATCTGCAAGTATTAAAAGTTAAAATTTTCATGGCATGATTTTTTGGAGATGATTGAGGTAATATTGGCTTTGATTATGGTTGCCGTCGGCTGGGGAGACTGTAGGTGGTGTTTGGTTGCTGAAATTACAATTTTGGTATTGTCTTAAAGGTGTTTGGATGGTTAATTAGATCTAACAAAATAGAAAGGGAAAAGGGGTAAAGGCCCCGCCGCTCATAATCGACATACTAGTTCATCATGCTTGCACTTCAAAGTTTTACATTTGAAACCTACATTACATATTTTATCTCCCGAATAAACTGATTCCTCATCTCCAATTGAGGTGTGAAGTTCAGCCATCGGAAGCTGCAAACTCTTTAGTTTCTAACTCAAGCCTCTGCATGTGCAAAAAATAGAAAAGGAAAGGGGGTAAAGCCCCGCTGCTCATAATCGACAGACTATTTCATCATGCTTGCACTTCAAAGTTTCACATTTGAAACCTACATTACAGATTTTATCTCCCAAATAAACTGATTCCTCATCTCCAATTGAGGTGTGAAGTTCAACCATCGCAAGCTGCAAACTCTTTAGTTTCTAACTCAAGCCTCTGCATGTGCTACAAACATATAACTCATGTCATCCCATCTTCAGAAGATATAGCACTATCATACAAAAATTGGGGAGCTGATTGATATTCAGCAATTACATTCTTCCTCTTGAAAATGAGGGAAAAAGTTTCAAAAGCCAACACCAACCCCTGCAATAGCCTAATCACCGAAATACAAGAATCACCAATATCTGGTCTCCATGGCAAAATATGTACTGCTTTTAACATCCAAGTTTCTCAGCCATGGTCAACTTTTGGAAAGAACTAACATGAAAGTCCCTAGAAGACAACTAAACATCCATGTTGGAACTCTGTTCATTGTGGCGAAGGATGAAGTAGAAGATATTGCTGTTGTATTACTTGCCACAGTTTTGTTGCTCCTGCATGAGAATTGCAAAACAAGAAAACTTGGTCAACATGGAATGCAACATTGGCAAACAGAATTTGTAGGGATGTGGCATATATAAAACTTACCCAGCAGTCATATAGATGCAGTTGTCATAGCCTGCACGAGTGAAACAAGATTAATTTTGCGAAGACCTCTCAAATCAGATTCTCAAGAATACTTCAGAAACTTGTAAAGATAACTGCAAGATATATAATTTAGGTTTGTATATGCATTTCACACTTCAATGAAATCTGCCCGTCAAAATAAGAGTATCACATAGCAACATTACTTAACCAAGAACCAGATAAATCTGCCCGTCATGCATAAGAAGAACCAGATAGCAAGTTGGAAGGGCAGTTAAATGAGAAACTAGCTTTCCAGCCAGACACATACACATCAAATACACCTTGCCAGCCACTTAGTCTACTGCTTCGCTCTGTTTTAAGGAATGGTTGGTTATCCCCCAAGTAAAAGATGGTCAGCTAAAATAATTACTTGATCATGCACCATATATGAAAAAAATGGTTTCATGCATACACGAAAAGAGAACAGACATATGAAGTAAAGAAATGCAGTTTAAAAGCAGGAGTTGGATCCGTGAATACGTACTCGGGTTCTTATCGACTTTAATCCCTGTCCCTCCGAAACTGCAAGCAACATCAGTAGCCCCATTTTGCTGGTAATAGTTGTTGAACGCAAAAGATGCATGTGCCACTGTATTATCTGGCTCAAAGCAAGGTTGGCTAGGCTGAATAGCGGTACAGTCTACATTCCCAGGACCACAAGCCCAATCCAAGGCATTCTGCAAGTCAAGTTCAGAAGCCTTACTTGAAGCAATGCACCACGTCGTCACATTCGAACTGGTAACATTGGCCTGTGTAATCACATCCGCAGAACCTTTTCCAGTGAAATCCAGGTTGTAGACGCTTGTCTGGTCTGGATAAAATAACCCCCAGTTCCTCTCCGAGTCCAACCCAGGCTTCCTATTTTCATTGAACAAAGAAAAGATATAGATATCCAGCCTCTCTCCGGGCTTTGCAGGAGTACCGGTATTATTAATGACGTGGCGAATCAGATTGGTATTGTAAGTTTGGGCATTATCAGGAGTTGCAGCTGTCTCTTTAGGCGATCCTTTCGAAGGCCAGCCTGTCTCAGTGACCATGATCTTAATTGTTTTGAAATTCAGAGCCATCAGCGCGTAATATATAGCATCAATCTGTGCATCCAGCATGTTGGTGTATAGCAAACCAGTGTTTGGATCAATAACATCTGAGGATGACTCAAATAAGGCATAGTCTAGAGTGACATTGGATGGGGAATCTCTGTAAGCATAGTATGGATAAATATCAACCATGAAGGGTGACTGGTTTTCAGCAAGAAATTCCAACAGGGGTTTCAGAAACGATGCATGGCTGCTATTAAAAGCCCCTGCAGAAGGAGGGAATGATCGGGACAGAACACCAAGAGAATGTGTGGTTGATACTTTAATCTTCTTAGACAGACCAACCTTTTTTAAGGCTGTGAGGACATTTCTCATGGCAGGCACTACTTGTGCAGAGAAATTACTGGGGCTCTCAGTAACTTCAGCTCCAACAGTTATGTATGTGATCTTCGTAGCTGGGTAGTAAGGCAGGATGCTGTTCTTAAGCCAGGTGTCTGCATTGGATTGGTATTGGGAAATTGCCAACAAGTCTGAATTTGGGACCCCAATCATAAGTTCAACGCCAGTGTTTCCAAAGGCCTTGAGGACCTGTATGTTAGAGTCGTAAATCCTAACATATTTAATGTTATGAAGCTGCACAAGCTGCGCCGCTTTGTCCGGTGTAGGAAGATCATCAGCATTTCTTCCATAGCAAATTCCAATGGTACTTCCTCTGCAAAGATCTGTAACAAAGATCACAAGATTCAAACAAATGAGTATTCACTAAACTTGGAAGAGATACGTAAACTGATGACCTGCCAGCAGGCTGGCCAGTAGAAACAAAGAAAAGAAAGAATAAAAAGATTGGGAAGGATTAACTCAAATATGCAAACACCAACTGGGCCAGAGGTCTTACAGCCAAAAAGATACTACATTGACTAAGACCATTCATAATACCAATTCCTTTCATAGAATTCATAATAGCCGGTTAAATAATTTCAAAAGATACTACATTGTATAAGTCTTTCAAGAATCATGGCTTCCTCTCAAGAATTAAAGCCAAGTTCTACTGTGATTACAAAAATAGCAGGCACACTGCATCACCAATGAACCCTTTCAAATGCTCAAAAACTTGAGCTTGTAGAGGTACCAAAACACAGTAAACAAATACTTGTGCACCTTATGAAGGTAGCAAATTACACTTTTGTTGTCCACATTTCAAGTTGTTTACAACCAAACCAGATAGGGTCCCCAAACTGAATTATTGCATTCCAGCTGTCCACCACCCCACTGGAGAAAAATACAAACGCAAAGCAACTGAAATAGAAAATCATTAATTTAGCATTGCCCCTTTAGGAGCGATATAGGCGTTAGGTATGGTTCCAAATAAGCATATTAGGCTATCAGGATAAATACTTATGTTAATATACCCAGTTGATAAAATAAAAACTAAAAATATATGAGAAGTTTAGAGCACTTGGTAACTGATGTATGCATTTCCCTAATGAATATATAAAAAAATGTGAACCTTGGGGCTAATAAGCAAGCTGAAAGTATACAACTACGAATGATTTCAAACTCCAAAAGTTCTTCAAGGATCACAACACTCCACTCCAAAAGTCCAAATGGCCAATAATGGGGCAAAAGTGGTAACTTGAAAGAAAACACACCGACATTTTCTTGTTTCTTTTATGTATGTGTGTGTGGATTGGTCTAAAAAGTCTAGTCGCCATTGATAACCAAAGAAGATTACTTTATGAAAACAAAGATCCAAATAAGGCAAACGAGAAAAATCACTCCGAGTACAGAGAAATTTCAGCTCAAACACTTGAAACACCATCAACATTGAACCCCATTGCACATTAGACAGAAAGAAAGAAAGAAAGAAAAACGAAAAGACAGAAATAAAGAAGAAGAAGCAGAGGAAACCAGAAAGAGAAACAAACCCAAAAGTGCGAGCAGGAGTGAAGTGGCAAAGATTAGCCTGAACCCACTTGCCATTGCTCTCTCTTTCTTTTCTCAATCAGCTTCTTTCTTCTCCTTCAACCCTCTGTGAGCCTCGCTCTAAGCAAATGCTCAACGTTCTTCTCCTTGTAAATAGTAACGGCTCCTTCTTTTTCACTTTCCAAAAAGCCTTTCTCAATCTGTGTGTTTTGCTCAGAGCTCGAGAGCGAAAGCACTTAAGCCTCGTATTTGTATTTGTATTTGTATTTGTATAAGCCTTGTATAGCTCGATTAGCTAGAGCTGCTTGCAAAGGGCTTTTCAGAATATAAGTGCTTGTGTCAGCATCACAGGAGTTTTGTCAGCGCAAGGACCGGACTTGAGCAGCTGTTTATGAAATCTAGTTTATTCAAAGGCCTCGGTTCCGGAACCTTTGCATGTCTGATTGCTTCTGGAACTTCTGTTCCCCTACCCATCAAATCTACTGTTGGCTTAGCTTAGTGTTAGGCTAGCTTAACTACACGCCATATATAGACGGTTCAATACCAAATTTCCAAGGGCTGCTTGCTTGGGTTAAATATTCATTAAAATAATCAAATATATTGCAGCTGCACATCTCTCTGTCTCTTACTTTATGGATTTTGGTCTGCTCTGCTCTGCCCTACTTTTGAGTATATGAAGTGAAAATGTAAAGGTGAATCTAGGTGAATTACCTCTGGTACAAGCTATGTATCTATCTAGTGTAAGATCTTCAATCATTTCGAATTTTCAGAATTTAAACATCCATTTTGATTTGGAAAACGTGAAAATTTTGAAATTTCAGAAAATAGTTGAAATTACTTTAAACATGTTCAACAATTTGAAATATTAAAATTGGGTCAAAATTTTAAAAATCATACGAAAAAACTCAAAAAATTATCTATATCTATCTATTTGGTCATTAAATCATATGTAGTTCAACATAAAATTAGTCATTATGTATAGTCTAAGTTTGAAACCTTATATATTTCGGAATTTGAAAGTTTTGGAATGTCGAGATACATTCCAATTCTAATTTTTTTTCTTCGTAAATTTAATATTTAGAAACTTTCAAAAGTTGGAATTGATTGGAACTTGCTAGAATCGGAATTTCGAATTCAACTTGCAACCCTAATGTGAACCGATCATGACCTAATGATTCATGGGCCTACAACAAGCCTTGTATGGCACATTTAACATCTCCTTGCAAGCCCATTCTGTTGACCCTTCCTCAAAGCAGAACAAGAAACAGAGGAGGTCTAGTAGGCCTCACAACTAGACCACCTAGAAGGGCAGTGCATACGTATAGTTCACATATTATTGTTTACCGAGTTAGGCCGAAGACTCATTATCTGCTATTATTGTACTATATAAAGCAATATTTAAGAACCAAAATATTATCTTACCAGCTAAATCTTGATTGTGGATTATTAGGAAGTATTCTGCTTCTTGGTTTGGGAGATTCATAGGGTGTAAGTTAAAAAAATGTGTTCAAAACAAAATTCGCTCACATTAATTGTGTATCTCACTAAAGCGTGTGGACGACAAACCGTAGCACAACTGGTTCCTTCAAAATGGTTACTGACCACACGCCTCTGTTGCATTTTGACATTATTTTACAAGGGGAGGGAAAGAAAACCAAAAAGAAAATAAAGTTTTAATATAATTTTGGCGGTCTCCATCTTTTGAATTATACTCTTCTACTTTCTGTCAGTCAAACCCACCTCCATAAAAACGAAAAAACAAATCTTTGTCCCCTTCTCTCTGCTTGAAACCCTAGCGACCAGTTGAAAATCCAATAGGACAAAGATGAAGACGAAGACACCATTGAATTTGAAGCAACTCAAGCTCTCTGTTCCAGCTCAAGAAGCCAACATCAAGTCTTTCTTGTGAGTAACTCCATCTTTCTCTCTTTCCTGTATGTAAAGATTTCCGCTTTAATTTTGCTGGTCTTAAATTCCCATTCTTGATTAGATTCTTGATAGCGTATGTACTTGTGATCTGTTTGGGTTCTGAGAGCCTGAGAGAATGGAGGGAATTGCAAAGAAAGCGGCTTTTCAATGAAGAAAGAAATTGCAAATGGTTTTGCACTTTAGATCTTTCATTACCAAATTATAATACTTATAATTTAGTTTCTGGGTTTATATAGAAAATTCATAATTGGATAAATTTGATTACCTAATACTATTAATTAGCTTCCTAATATTATCCTCTTTGAGTGGAAAGTCCTTTTTTGGGTTGCTATGAAAATTTCCCGTCCTTTAACATGCTATATTTTCTTGAATTTCAGGACTGCAAGTGGTACATTTCATGACGGTGATCTGCGTCTAAACCAGAAAGGGTTGCGGCTTATCTCTGAAGAAAAGGAGGCCCAAGTAAGTTTAATTTAATTACTAGAGGAGAATTGGCTGCAGTGACGCGATATCCATTTTTTTCATCTTACATTGATGTTGAAGAGTTCTATTGTCAATTGCCATCTGATATGTTTCTCCCAAATGAGTTAGTTAGGAGTGATGGAATTCGGAGACCTTAGCGGCTTCCACCTGGAAATTAGGCTTAATTTTGTAAAGCTTCCCACTGCAGAAGCATCACCAGTGAAATTTTTAGGCAGACCAAGGAAAAGAGTTGATTTTGAATTCCAAGTTATTTCAACATCATCATTTGACTTTTAGTGTTCTTGGGTGGAGATTTTAATTTCAATTAAAACCTGTCAGATATATGTCTATCCAACTCATAAGAATCAAAGTGGGCCTGAATTCTTATGTTTGTGTGTGTTTTTCCATGCTTCCATGAGCACATGCTTGGCGTACTTGTATTCTGATGCATATTGGTTTTTGTCTGCAGAGAAATGTCCCTGTTAATGTTTTCATAGTATATATATATTTTCCTTGTTTACTATATTGTATATAGACTCAATATAATTTATTGCCTTTTTGGTAAGGATCAGACTTCTGACAGTAAGGAGCTCAATTTCGAAATTTCATTGGAAGACCTTGAGACAATTAAAGTCATTGGAAAGGGAAGTGGTGGTGTAGTACAACTTGTTCGTCATAAATGGGTCGGAAATTTATTTGCCTTGAAGGTCAGTCCACTAGCAAAAAAACAACTGCTCTTTTACCCTTTTTGTACTTGCCTTTATCTGGTATAGCTAGTATATGGCTGCTCTTACTTCATGGAGTTAGATAAGTGTATTACTAGGATTTTTTTTTTGTTATGTTTTACAGGTGATCCAGATGAACATACAAGAGGAAATTCGTAAGCAGATTGTGCAGGAGCTCAAAATAAACCAAGCAGCACAATGTCCACACGTTGTGGTTTGTCACCACTCATTTTATCACAATGGGGCCATTTCTCTTGTGTTAGAATATATGGATCGTGGGTCTCTTGCAGATGTGATCAGACAAGTTAAAACAATTCTTGAACCATATCTTGCAGTCGTTTGTAAACAGGTATGTAAGCTTTATCCCTTTTTAATTAAATTTCAGTATAAAATCACTTGGGAAAGTTTGAAGAAGTTCCTTATACTCTTAGCTAAAGATCTGTACTTTTGCATCAGGTATTACAAGGTCTTGTCTACTTGCATAATGAAAGGCATGTAATACATAGAGACATAAAACCATCCAATCTGCTAGTAAACCATGAAGGGGAGGTCAAGATTACTGATTTTGGTGTGAGTGCTTCGCTTGCCAGCTCTATGGGTCAAAGGGACACATTTGTTGGTACTTACAATTACATGTCGGTAAGTAAAGATCTGTGCCCTCCTTTTTCACAAGGAATTACCCAAAATAAAAAAAATTGAATTCTGGTCCTTTTCCCTTCTTTTCCTCTTTTGTTCTCGAGCTCAAATTTACTGACTTTATCTTCAAGCTTAGCATACACTACTTGTAAAATGTAGAGTATTATTCACGAAACTATGACATTACTTTGTATTTCAGCCGGAGAGGATCAGTGGTAGTACTTATGACTATAGCAGTGATATTTGGAGTTTAGGCTTGGTGGTACTTGAATGTGCTATTGGGAGGTTTCCTTACATGCAATCTGAAGATCAGCAAAGCTGGCCAAGCTTTTATGAACTTTTGGAGGCAATTGTGGAAAGTCCACCACCTTCTGCTCCATCGGATCAGTTCTCCCCCGAGTTTTGTTCTTTTGTGTCTGCCTGGTAATCAGATATTTACATGCATTCTTCACCTTTTACATATCTAATTCACATGAATGTGATTGTTTATATTTCCCATTACATTTGCAGCATACAGAAGAACCCTCAAGATAGATCATCATCTTTAGACCTTTTGGTTAGTATGCTGGTGACTTTCTTTTCTTTTTTGGATGTTTTAGATCCAGCCATAAATTTGATGGAAAATTCTCTTTATTCTTTCAGGGTCACCCTTTCATCAAAAAGTTCGAAGACAAAGACATTGATCTTGGGATCCTGGTTGGTAGCTTAGAACCTCCTGTAAATTTTCCTAGATAGTTTGTCCTGCAGTGTAATCCTGAGGATACAATGTTTTTACTCATATGTATCGGTGTTCAGTTTTGATCAAACATTACATAAATTCTCGTGGTAACTAAAGCAGTTCGTTCACAAAATTTGTTTCTACATAATGAGGTTTCATGTTCAGTTACTACTTTTTGTGTTCCTCTTGGTCACAATTTATGCATAGTGATGAAGAAACATAGTGCTGGCTGGATAATGTGAACGCATTCCTACAGCTGTATGGTTATTGATTTTAAAATCCCAACTCCAGAACAAATTCAGATGTCTTGACAATATCATGCTATCCCATGATTTTGTTCAAGATTCATGGACATGTTTGTAGTTTGATGAACAACCATACCAAGATGATGTCACAGCACTGGCATTTGTTTTCTATTTTTTTATATTTAAATACCCTTTTTTAAAAAAAAACTAAAATTTGCATAAGAATGTAGTGGCAAAAGTTATGTGGATGAGGTTACAGAAAAGAAGGAATAAGTAAAAGACAACAGAGCTGGTGGGATGGGGATGGGGATGGGGATGGGTCAAGCCGTCGAGGTTAGGTTTCTGTGGGCTTTAAAATCCAAAAACAAAACCATTAAATTTATACAAGGTTTTAAGGTCCAGCAGATTTGGCAATCTCCATGGATAAGATTTACAAGAATCAGCCAACATGGTAATAGTAGCAGCAAGCAGCATGTGGAGACAGTTTGAGTGCCCATCAAAATGCCACTCCATGACCTGTTCCTTAGTCAACCTCCTCCTTATCCTTATCCTCATTCCCTTTCTTACCACCCCTAACTCTCTCCAAAATAAATTGGTGGATATGATTTTTATTAGATTTAGGCCCCTGCTTTTTTTTATTATTCTTTTATTCTTTTCTATTTAGCTGATTATATGAGGATTACATAATATTGTATGATGGTCGGTAGGATTTCATGACCAAAATAATTTTCCACATATGGTTAGGTTAACAGTTCTTCTTATTATTATTGACTTTTTCTATTAAGAGGAGCGATAATATACTAAATTCACACACACTACACAGATATTAGGATTTGAACTCATGACCTTTTTTAGAAGAGCAATTATTCCAAACTACTATAATAGCGAGTCATTACAACCGTTCTTAATTTTGTTCAAGCATGACATGACCAGGGAAGTTTCCTAAGAGGGATTTCAAGTTCAAAAGACAAAAAAAGGAAGCAACATAACCACAAGCTTTACAGGCAAGGATTGTCCCATCTAAAGAGAAGACACTAGTTTTTTCATAGTAAAATTTCAACTGTGAAAATAGGGGAGGGTTTGAAGTTTTTCAACTCTTTGGACCGTACCCCATTAAAATGAAGGCAAAATAAAACTTATCGTAAAGTTTCTGTTAAATGTAGAAAATATTCCCATTCCCTCCTGAAAAAAAAAAGACAAAAACTTTTGCTTGCCGATGCCTTTGAAACCCTTTATTGTTCTTTTTTATATTTTATGATATAAATTTTAAATCTTGATGCATTGAAACATGTTAATAGGCAAATCTGTCATGGCTTTATGAGGCAAAGTTGCCTAAGATGGTGACCTCAGTTTCAAATCAACCCCAGAATAAAAGGGGAGAGAGAGAGAGAGAGAGAGAGAGACCAGTGACTCAGATATGGATGTCTTCAAACTTGGACCTTATCCTCATTTCTAGTAGTATGGGAAAGCAAATAAATTTAGACCGTAAGGATGTGATAATGACAAATTCTGGGATAAAGGGTTACACCAAAAAATTTAATTAATAATTAATAAATAAATAAAAATAACAGAATAGTCAGTATTATCCATCTCCTCATTAATCAACGCAACACCACCAAGTATTTTATGCTTTCAAACTTGTATATATATGCTCCCTCAAAACAACCCATTGGAAAATTATTTGTTCTACAAAGTTTAAAAAAAACTTCCAGCTAAAAGAGAAGAGTGCTAGAACATGGGTCATCATGAAGAAGAAAAGAGGATTTTTGAGGATCAAAATATAGAAGAAAAGCATGCTTATCAAGTTGGGCAGGATTATTGGGTTATCAAGGAAGATCATCATCATCATCATGAAGAAAGCTCAAGATCTATTGAATCCTCACTGGAGAATTCAATGAACTCCATTGAATCATCATCTTCATCAGACTTGGTAGAGGATGCATCATCTGCTTCCACATCATGCTCCTCATCACCTTCCAATGGGCCTCTTTATGAACTATCTGACCTAATGATCCATCTTCCCATGAGGTAAGAACATAAGCTATATATGCCAGCTTCTTTTTTTCTTCTTTCTCATTTCCTCTCATTAAGTTGGTGGGTTTTGGTTTTGATTGTTGTTTCTTCTTCTTATGTTTGCAGGAGAGGTTTGTCAAAATATTATCAAGGCAAGGCCCAATCTTTCACATCCCTAGCAAGTGTGAAGAGCATAGAAGACCTGGCAAAGAAGGTGGCTCCTTACAGAAGGAAAATAAAGCCATGCAAGAGCTATGGTGGGGGTTTGGATGGTGGTCACAAATCATATACTACTACTCCTAAAGCCATTATCTCAAAGAAAGCTTCTTCAAGAGGAGGATCTTTCTTATATTCCATAAGTAAGAGAGGAAAATTGTTGGGTTAGCTTAGCTCTCTCTAGGCCTACAGCCACCCCTGTACAAATCAATTTCTATATGATCAAACCTTTAGAAACTTGCTATGCATGGTTTTTGTATTGGAGAGTTAGTTTTTGATCTGGGCTTTTGTTCTTTTCTTCACATTGTCATTGTTCTTAACTCTCAACATGAATTTAACATGCTTATAATCCATCACAACCTTTTTCCATTGGCAATATTTTATGTGGTGGATTTGATGTTCGATTGGCATGGAGATTCTTATGTTATGACAGTTCCATGATTTTTCTGGTTGATAAGATAATTTCTAGCCGTTCTTTTCTTTTTCTGATTGGCATCACATTCATCTTCATCGTTCTAATTTCAGAGGAATGTGTTGATTCGAATACGATATCCCGCTTCACTGAATTTTTTTGGTCAGATACAAAATGACAATCTTTTATGGGAAGAAGAATCCAATTCAACAATTATTTTTTTATTTTTTTATTTTTTATTTTGGAATTGATACACAATAATTGCTCACTGGGTCCTTTTTCTTTTGAAATTTTGATTTCTCATTCCATTTGCTTTTGAACTTTGTAAAAAGGTAATTCATGACGGAATAGATTCTTTTCTTTTTTCGAAAAAGAATGAGGGGGATAAGATTGGAAAGTATGAAATCAATGAATGGCAGCAGAAGTGCAAAATCAACGACAAAATTTGTGACTTTGAAACACAGGACATGGCATGCCCTTTACATACGACGGGGAACATGCAAAGCGCCGAAGCGCATGCATACGGATAACTTGTCGTTTTTTTTATGCCAGTCGATTTTTGTTCTTGCGTTTTTATCTTGGTTCTTTTTGTACTAAATATTCCGAAATGAGCAAAATTCTTTTATGACCTGCTTCTCAGGCTTACAACTATACTACTATGAAAGCTAAAGCACTTTCAGTCAACTGAAGCAAACAACAAAATGCATGGCCTACAAAAATTAATGGCAGGGAAAAATATTTTTCACCAAAAATGTTATCGATTGAGAAATATGAGTACAATTTTACAGTGCAAATGGGAAACAAGCATTCGATTTCCGTATTAAGATGGTTATAGCACTATTTCATAACAGCATCATATCTTGTAAACAGGTTCGATTCCGAGCAGATTGAAACATTTCCTCATCACAATGGCTGTTGCTTCACAAAGCAACAGTCTGCTCGTTTCCTCTGGAGACCCAACAACCTGCCCAATTGTACATTGCCATGAAGATGAATAAGATTTTTGAGATCATATTCAATAAAATCTCATTTATATTTATTGCTAAACACCTATCAAACACCATCGTTGAGTTTATAGTTGGCTTCGATTCACCGCAAATATGTGCCAATGACATTATCACTACTCATCAACATAAATCAGGAGACAAGCAATCACGGATGATACCTGGCAATTGGAGTAGAACTTTTTGGTAAAGACTTCTGATAAGTTGTATAGGTATTCACATAAAACATTCGGCAACAGATTGGTGCAGGTCTCCTCCACGTTCTGAGAAGTGAAAGGGAAAAATGCAACAGTTAGTACCACACATATGGCAGTGTTATCAACGAAGACTCGAGCAAAGGTCACAAGGAAGGCAGCAAATCAGTTTCATTATTGCATGCACTCACCTCTGAAAACTGTAGCAGATGAAGCCCCAATTCCCGCTCACCCATATGATCCAACACAATTTCCCCTGTCTGTCTCAAACAAAAAGTTACATCAGATCTCATCCACTAGTTTGCAGTGGCCATAGGACTATGCAAATTAGATGCAGTAGGAGGTTTAAAATATTTGTCTCTTGAAAGCCACACGCAGTGCGATAAAGTTTTGGGTCAATATTATTCAGAACACATACAAAAATAAGTATATAGACCTCATGCATAGGAAACACAAGTTGGTACATAGACCTAATATATGTATGGTTAGGACTAAAGAAGTAGATCGACACGCAATGATAGCAATGCAAAATAATGCAGCTGAACTTACTTTTTTCAATTCCTCTATGTTTCTGCCAGATTTCCTTATTATTGAACAGATCCGAGCATGAGCATAGAGCAAGTAAACAGCAGTGTTTCCCTGCTCAAGTAGTTCGGAACAGTAGGACATATATAGCATTAGTGTATGGTTTAATATTTTAAAGGCAGGGAGAGAGAGAGATTCTATGCAAAACCTTAACCAAATACTAGTTGACGCACCTTATCATTTAGCATCTGATCAAAATCAAAAGTGTAATTGGTCAATCTATTATTCTTCAGATCAGCATACCTGTCAAAACATTAGAATTTAAAAAAAGGTATCCTACAAACTATAGTGACAATAGCATGTCATGACAGTAAACTAGTATTGTAGACCCCAAAAGAAACAACAATCTTTAGCCCGCCAATAGGTGATGCCGAAGTGAAAAAAAATCATGGGAAGAGAGGAAAAGAAAAAAGAAACCAAATGTGGTCAAAATGTGTTGCTTTATCTGTCATTTACAAGATCCTGTTCACAATATTGTTCAATCATAGACTCTTAGTATATTATTAAACTAAGAAGTCAACTCCAACATATTTTTCAATATCGAAAAAAAAAATTCACTGCAGGTAGAACATTTTCAAGAGCCTTGTGAGCTGCAATCATTAAGCAATGTGCTGGAAATTGTACCATTACTTAACAGGATCACAAAGTTGCATTCTTAATTAAAGTCCCATTCTAGGAACAAACTACAGGTTGGACTAAGTATGCAATCATTCATATGCATTCTCTCAATTTGTTTTGATAAATCTTGACATCACAGAGTTTTTAACAATTCCTAAGGTACTTCAAGAAACACTACACTTATATATCCATTCGCATTCAGGATGCAAAACCTGAGGCAGTAGTCACAATTTATATATTCTTGTAAATTTTACCTAGCCTATCCCATCCCATTCATTATGATGATGACAATAACAATAATTACAACAGTCAACCAGGAGAAACTTATAGAAGTTCAGACAGCTTACTTAACAGCACTGTAACCAACAGCCTCTGCAGTTTGATCAAGCTCCTTTTCAGTCCACTCTTCAGCCTTACCTGATTATGATTTAAAGAAATATTTAACTACTTGTGAAGCTTAAAAGGTTAGGTGTTATCTAATATGATATAGACATCTTTGCTAATAAAAGGAAGATATAGAATTACACCACAGTTATAGATGGTTGAACATAGGCCATTCAATATCATACCGCGCTCAAGAAGGGCTGTTTTGCTACGATCCTTGGCTTCATCTAGTAAATCAACCAATCGGACCACCTCGCTTGAGCGAGTCCGAAAGCGTTTTCCATCTTCACCAAGAACTAGACCAAAACCAACATGGGTAACCTTTGGTTTCAAGGTATCATCAGTAGGGAGCCAACCTGCACGTTTAGCTGCCTGAAACAAAAAATAAAGTTATGTTCAACCATATAACTGCCTTGTATTACCCTAAGACTTCGAAGCGGATACATGAAAAACAAATAAGACTTATGTTCTGCAATAAATAATTATAGCAAGAACATAACCAGAACATTCATGAAACACCATAAATCAGGGTATGCAGAGACAGGTTATGGCTTTAGCAACATACCTTGAAAAACATATCAAAATGCTGCTGCTGGCCAACATCGGTAACATATATGATCCAATCAGCTTTCTCCTCGTTAAGGCGATACCTATAGATTGCAAATAGCAACGTCAGTATGAATGACAACATTCTCTCAAAGGGGCAGAAGTATAGTGAAGGAACATGGCTGACTGACTAACCATAAAGTAACATATTTGACTCATCAAATCTCTAAAAACTATCAAAATTAACAAATACGTACCAGAGAGCTGTTAAATCAGTTGAAGCATAGTTATAACCGCCATCACTCTTGACTACAATCAGGGGGATGTTAAACCCTTCAAGAAAGATTACCCGGGCACCCTGACTTTCCTCAATTAACCCCAGATCACTCAACTCTTTTAAAACCCCAGGAATATATGGGTTATAAAAGCTTTCTCCCTGTCAGAAACAGAACATAATACATAAAGAATATGACTTTGCTGCCCAACTTTTTGTTTTCTTATCTGAAAGGAATATAAGAAATCAAGACTGACACTAGAACATACCTTCTCCTCTAAATGCACTCCAAGGCGTTCATAGACCCTGTGAAATTCTTTACGGCTGATTTCACATATTTTCAGCCATGCATTGCGGTACTTAGGTTCCCCACCCTGCAAATTGAGTTGAATCACAACCAAGATATGAGGAAAAAAATTCAAAAGACAGTCTCCCAAAATTTTAAATGCTTACAAACGTACAACTAAGAATGCATAACTTACCTGCAGGCGAACCACTGCCTGTTGCGCTCTCTCCTTAAAAGCAGGATCATCATCGAATCTCTGTTTTGATGCTTTATAGAATGCCTAACAAAATACCACTCAATTAAAGTCACTATTGATAATTTTATTTTATTTTACGATTCATCATGCTTGGGCATAAAGAGCAGAATCTCATCTATAAAGCATTAAGATGCTCCAATTAAACAAAGAAGATGTCACATTTAAACGACTAAAGAACAAGGAGAATGCTTTCACCCACCTGCAGATCACCAATGGCCGTTTCACTAACTTCTTCTACGTTTGGGAACTTTTCAAAAAGGAACTCGATCAACATACCAAACTGAAAAACACATAGAACTTTTTTAGCCAGATATTACTGATGGAAAAAAGGAGTGCTTCTCTATAAAGCATATTAAACATTGAATTATGAAGACATAATAAGATCTGACTAATGGCTTCTCCTCTTAAAACAAGCCTGTATTCCCAACGTCAGAAGGTTGTAATGTTGTAATGGTTACACCAATGAAGGGTATAATAGAGAACTGCATGCAGATGCTGCCTTCAACTAACCACAAACACCTAGAGTATGCATGGATGTAAACATATACATATGTTTGTCTGCGTGTCTACATATATATGGAAGGCAAGTACCACATGGTACATGGTGGGCAAAACTGAAGAGTTCTAGTTTACCATTTTTTGTATGGATTAGTTAAATATGCTATAACTACAATACATTGTAACCAAAAAAGCAAAAAACTACATTACCTGTGTCCCCCAGTCACCAACATGATTCCGTCGAAGAACTTCAACATTTGAAAACTCAAGAGTACGGGCTAGCGTGTCCCCAATAATAGTTGACCTTAAGTGGCCAACATGCATTTCTTTAGCTATATTAGGTGACGAAAAGTCAACCACAGCCCTTTTGATCTGAAGCTGTGGCGCCCATTTCTCAATGCCATCAATAAGCATCTTTTGTATGCTCTGCAGCAACAATTATTTGCATTTTACAATTACAACAAAGTAAAAAATTTATTTCCGCAAGTAATATACTATGTCCACACTAAAAACAAAATTAATAAATGAACAAATAAGTAATATTGAATAATTATTTATCACATATAAACAATACCTTAGCGATCCATTTTTTTGACAAGACAACATTAACAAATCCAGGTCCTGCTACAGAGCATGATTCTATGATCTCCGATTTAGGGAGATTTTTCATGATGGCCTATAAGAATGAAGCGACAGTCATTATTCAATGCTATCAACTGAATGCCTAAATAAAAGCCATAACCATATAAGACATTATCAAAATTAAATAAACCAAGTTCAATATAGAGAAGAACAGGAAAGGCGAACATCAATACCTGTCCAACAGATGGAGGGCCCTTAAAATCAGTACCCTTTCCTTTTATTTTAGACCATAGACCCATGGCATTGTTACTGCACCAAAGACAGACTTCCTCATGTAATATTCCAAAAAGAAATCCACACAAGGCATGAATTAAAGATTGAAATGTCTTTCCAGTGACAGAAACAAAAATGATAGATTCCATTACAGTTGTAAAATAACTCTAATATTTACAATTAAGAATAAAGGCCTATAATGTACCATTGATAATCCCCAAATTTCCCGGCGCAAGCAACAACCACCGGCTCGACCTCTGGCTCATCAGGGACTATTGTTCTGAGCGATACTTCAAACAGCTTTGCTAACTGTCGCTTTACATTTCCCACATTTTCTTCTTCCTGAGCCAAACAACAGTCACAAATCAGATAAAACTCGATTGACCCAAACATTGAATACTCAAAGAAGAATAGGTTACACACTTCATAAAGACATTCCATGAATAGTCACACCCACACACAAAAGAAAGCTAACCCAAAATTGTAAAATGTAAAATTTATGAGTTGAAAAGAAAAAAGAACAGAACTTACAGTTGCCATCGTGGATACTGAGTGCGTCTTTGTCGATACTGAGTGCGTCTTTGTTGCAAAAATAAGCTTTCTAGATGCTGCCTTCAACAAGTCTGTCTAGTTTCACAATGACTACATTAAATTACAACAAAAGCCATGAATTTCCTAAATTAAATAACCACAAACAAACCAAAAGAACTGAATAACAATATGATAATCGAGAATGCAAGCATAAAACTGATTTGTATTATGAAATTTTGCACGGTTTCTGAGAAGATTAGAAGAAACATAGTATAAGCAAGCAAAAGAAACAGCCAATCTTAATATTGAGTGTGAGAGAGAGAAAGAGAGAGAGTGGAGAGCTGACCAGCGGCGGGGACAGAAGATGAGGGGTGGAGGCAAGAGAGTCGACTGAGGGAAGGAGAAATCGGCGCTATCAGGTTTAAGTGGGATCCTAACATATTATTCTCTCTCTTTTTCTTTTTTCTTTTTTCGGTTTTCCCTCGAATTTCTTTCTTTATTTATATATTCGTTATTCTGCTGTCCAATTTTCCCGAGCCTTTTTTATTTTTTATATATTCGTTTCCTTGTTCGTTGAGCCTGGCCAATGAGATGTTGCCATGTCATCGAGGATAACTAGGGTTCCCACACGTTGAACGGGCTCGGCAAGTAAAGTGCCTTGGACTCACTTTAGAGAATCACCGTCCGCATTGGTGAGACTCGTTACTATAGGAGTGTACCTGATGCAGAGTAGCGACTATAAGTTGTCGTCTAGCGACCCAAACAACCCAAAAAATAGAGAATAGAAGGACAAAGTAGTAGATTTGAACTTGAAACGAAGATAAATGAGTTTTAGGGCAAAATTCCAAAAAAAAAAAAAAAAGCCTTTATAGACTAAAGGGGGTGTATTCAATTAGGATTATAAAGTTTTTAAAAATATTTTAAAAATTTGGGTGTATTCAATTTGGATTTACACAAACTTTAAAAGAGATTTTACAAGTCTTGGTGTATTCAATTCCGACTTGTATGAATTTTTAAAAAGTCTGTTCAAAATGAGTGTATTCAATTATGATTATAAAAAAGTTGAATCAAATCTAGGTGTATTCGAAATGTCATATATTTGGAAGGATTTTATTAAGTGATAAATTTTCGTAGGTTTTAAGGGGAGAGCTATAAATAACAAAGACCAAAATAAATCCAAGCTCTCCCCCCTTCACCCCCCCCAAGTAAGACGAATAGCTTCCATCCTCCGTTTGTGAAGGTATGCTTCTTATTTTTTCTTTGATCAATACCTCGTTGGGTTTTCTTTTTCCATAATTTTTCTTCATTGTGTTTTTCTTGTTATTAGGTTATAGTTTGGGGTTAGGGTTTATGCTTTGTTACTAGGGTTTATGCTTGTTACTACTTGTTTTTCTTCTGAAATATCTATATACGACTTTATAAAAATTGTTCATTGAATCACTAGATAGAAAATTGAAATAATTCACCTTTCTATAATCAAACAAAAAAATTGAGACAAATATAGATAAACAATAAAAAAACAAAAAGTCAAAAATTAACTACAACTTTTAAATGCTGTTTTGGAAGCCTAAACGACCTCAAAAGCCCAAAATCCACCATATGTCACAACGAAGACACCAATTTCGTTAAACATAATTTTATTTCATGTTGTTGAAGGAAAAGATGTTATGAATTTGATTTTTTTTTTCATGTTGTTTAAAAATTTATTTCATGTTGGTACAAATCAGGTTTAAAATTAGATCACCATTAGATACATTGACAGCAATGTTACTATATACATTGACAGCATTGATAGGGACGAGTTTAATAAAGTCATGGCTTTGATGAGATCTCTAAGCAAACAAAACAAGGATGGCCACATGCTCAAAGTTTCTTTTGTTTTTTGTTTTTTTCTCCCAGTGCCTTGTCATTTTATCATAATTTATGTTTTTCCTCTGGCAGTCAGCTGATTTGGAGTTTTCTCATTACGACTACAAAGAATAAGGAACCATATCAGCTAAAGAAATTATAGAAGTCTGAAATAAAAGCCATACAAATCTTAAGAAAGTTTATTAAAAAATTATATAGAAGTCTTCTGAAAGTTTATTAAGTTCTATACGAATTCTAAAGTTCCATCAAGTTCTATGAAAGCTGACACTTAAACAAAATCTTTTTAAATACTTTAGAATCCTAATTAAATACACCCCACTAAGGTTTGAAAGTATATTAATCAACAAAACTACATACAAAAGTTTCTTAATAGCCTATTTATACTAGAATAAAGAAACCCTAAATTCACAAAGAAAACTAAAAACCAAAATAGGAAATAAAACAAATCATAATAAGAATAGGAAAACAAAAGAAAACCTAAATTCACAAAGAAGACTAAAAACCAAAATAGGAAATAAAACAAATCATAATCAGAATAGGAAAACAAAAGAAGTAAGTATTAATGTAAAGGAAATATAACCCTAGCTCAATTGACTAATGGGCCTAACCAGCGCACGTGTCAAACAGTAAAGCCGAGCGGCTATACTGTTTTTAATAACAAGTAGGAAAAAGGGGTATAGCCGAACGGCTCTATTTCTTAAAAAATTTCCGAAAGAATCCAGTATAACCGGCCGGCTATACTATGTAAGTGTGTATAAAGACCCGCCCAGCGCCTATGTGCCAAGTGTCAAATACGTAGAGCCGTGCAGATATACTAAAACAATTAAGGAAAACTGAGTATAGCCGTGCGGCTATATCCTTTAAAATATATATATATATATACTATTTTTATTCAATAATATGCAAGAATTATGTGTATAGTGATTAATTAATATTTAATTAATTAATTAATTAATATTTAATTATTTAATTATTTAATATTTAATTAATTAATTAATTAATTGATTGGCCTTGGACCTCGGGCTCTTGGGCTCTGTGATTTAAATTAAACTCGATTAATTAATTATTTGAATTAATAATATCATATAATGTTTTTGTCTGATTGAGTTTATCCTGTAAATTGGCAGAGAACATTAATATCATCATTCTTATATAGCTGCATAGATAAACACACAAATTTCGCAAGAAATCAAAGCGCTAGTGCTAGGGCTTTGATTTAGAAAGTTATATCTTAATGGAGCAAATGCCACATTTAATTTCATTATTCTATTTGTTGTTTAAAATATAATTACTAATTAAAGTAATTAAAAAAGCTAATATATTACTTAATTGCATATATTAAATTATAAGTATGCCAAAAAATAAAAGTAAAGAAACCAATTTTATATTTTTAAAATTTCCCTACGAATGTTCGTCGGCACAGGTCTATGCTGGTGAAATTTTCCAGATTAAATTTTCTTTTTAGAAAGTATAGCCGCCCGGCTATACTATTTATATATGTATATATATGGGACATGCCCAGCGTCTAGATGCCACATGTCAAAGTAGTAAAGCCTGACGGCTATACTATATTGAAAACAATTAGGGAAAATGAGTATAGCCAGGTGGATATACTATTTCTTAAAAATTTTCAAAAAGAATCTAGTATAGCCGGCCGGCTATACTATATGTAAATATAAAGACCCGCCCATCGCCTATGCGCCACGTGTCAAACGAGTACAGCCGGTCGGCTGTACTATATTAAAAAAATTATAAAAAACGTGTATAGCCGTCCGGCTATACAATTTTTTGAAAAACAATTAAGTAAAAAACTGAGTTAGAGAGGTTCGTTGGTAGATGCTCCAAAATGGCATTTGGTTGTTCTTATCCGATTGCCTGCCTCCCAATGAGAAAAGTACACGCAGCCACAATAAATAAATTGACCAAATAATAAATAAATAAACTTGCAGCTTCCCTATCCTATATATGAAGGGCGAGGTAATCTTTAACACATTTACAGTATCAGAGTCTAGAGGTTTGAGTTAGAAGAGAAAGATGAAGAACACTGGGAGTGGGAATGGGAATAAGGGTGACAAAGGCAATGGGAAAGGTAGGGAGGTGAGGAAGGACAGGAAGTCAGGTACAGGCATGAATGGATCACCCAAGAAGGGAGGCCATGGAGGCAAGTTCACTTGGGTCGGTGATCTCGGCTACTCTCCAGCTGAGATGGGCTTCCAGAAGGAGGTTCTCGATGCCAAAGATCCTAACTTTGAAGACGCAGAAGAGATCCCAACCGACTGAATGATCATCATTATCATGGTCTATGATCGACGATGGTGATATTTTCATCTTGATGTAGTTTTCATTTTCATGAATGAGATGTAAATAGATAAAGGCCCTTATGGGAAGATCATCACATTGTGTACAAGTTTTATGTTTAATGGAGTTTGCTATTTTCGTTTTTTTGTGCTTGATCTTGATCTTTACATTCTCTTTGGCTTCATCTTTACCCTTTTTTCAGATCAAATAGATTCCTTGACCCAAAATTTTGAAAAAAAAAAAAAAAAAAAATCTATTTAGCTCGTGACAAAGAATTATGTTATCCAAAGAACTTGAAAAGTAATCAAAATGGCACCGCTGTTTTGTTGATCAAACTTAGACGTTGTGGATTGTACAATATTGAAATATAATCAAAATGACACCAGTCTACAAGTGCAACAAACTATCATTTCAAATCTTAATGGTATTTTGGTCCTCAAGTTGTCATGTTAGTTCACCATTGATGATTTGTGATGCATGTCTGACAGCTCTAGCGACTCTCCAAACTTCATGCTGTACAAGTTTCCGTGACTCTGCGGTCTTCAAACTCTTTGCCTTTTCAATAGCTTCATCTATACCAGGGAAGGATTTAGATCCGTAATCATCGTGTTTTGATGGCCCATAAATCTGCAAAAATACTATACTAATTAGTCCATCTCGTAATAATCACGAACCAAGATCACCAGGTTGGGAAAACATATTTACTTTTTGTCTGAGAGGAAAGACATCCATGTTCAGGAACATACCAGATGCTTATACCATGACCTTCCAAGGAGTCCATCTTGGTCTGTAAATGCACGCTCTGCCATCATTAGTCTGTCGTTCAGCTCTCTCACCTTAAAATGATCGTTCTTCCCTATAAATTGCCAACCTTTGTGTTGTTCTATTTCCTGGATAATTATGCTTAGGTTTAGGTAGACATGTGAAATGGAAATACAGATCATGATTTCTAAGATACACAATTTATACCTCTCTGTGGCTGTTTATTTTCATCGCTGCTTTCTTGAGCTCCTCAATGGACTTGAACAAAGGAGCTAGGTTTATGTTCTTATCTGGAAGCTCATCTTCCAAGTCTTTCATGTATCTCTGTCATTCAAGGTTGATTGCAATTATTTTTGTCACTAAACACCCCTGCAAATCATTTGTATTGGAAGATAATATTGCCATACCTGTAGCTCCAGTGCATACGAGAGGTAATTAAAAGGCAAGAATTCTGCATCCGCTAGCCAAAGAGCTACCAAACCCCATAAACTTGCCACTGTTTTCAATACCAATGAAATCAATTGAGGTGGCATTTAAACTGTCGAGGGGATGAAACTAGAATTATTAAAAAAGAAAACTTAGTGCTGACCTGCAACATGCCTTTGAAACATTGGGTCACCAAATTTTTGCATCCATATAAAGTCATCATACATCGAATGGTATACCGGGTATCCTGCAATTTTAAACATTATTTGTTAGTAATTTGAAGAATAATGCTTCCTATTTTTTCAGTGGCAACCATGGTATGTGAGTTTAAGCCACATCAAATGTGTTACCTTTACCAAAAGCCATATCAGCTGCTGGAATTCCAACATGTTGAACAAAAGCTGCAAAATCTGATTCTCCACTTCCCAACCTGTCAATCTTATAAATGCAAAATACAGCTTTTTTTTAGGATTACTAGTTTCATTAAGTCTTTAAAATCCATTTTATGAAAAACATCATAAAATTGTAATTTATCTGCAGTAAATTAGTGCAAAACTTGAACTGTACATTACTGGTTACATAGAAGTACATAAATTCCATCTTTCTCTTAAAATAACTGGATGCAACTTTGTCACTTGTGAAACCTCATTGACATTATAGTATGAAGGATTTCTTTGAAGCAATTGCTTACTGTAGGTGAACTGCTGGAACCGACCCATGATTGGTAGATAGTTTGTGATGAATTATCTGGGTCTTGAACCTTCAAAAGTCAATTTTGAGGATGATTGAGATGAATGAGAAATTATGGCAAAGACCAGAAGGAATTCAAAATTCGCAATCATATTTTTGGATCAAAGGACCATTGTGTTCATGGTCTCTGTTGATTTCTAATACTGCATCACATTCATAAGTAGTGTTAGTATAACTATTCTATTTTGTAATACCTGTTGAGTAGCTTGTTTAAGCAGTTCATCAAGCTGTGGAGTTGCAGAGGCCCAGAATCCTGGTCCATATACTGCACTGTCAACATTCAAGTAAGCTATAGCCCTTGAAGCTAGCATTTGCCTGTTTTCCTCTACCCATTCAGTTGATCCTATCTGTAAACATTGTTTAGTTTAAAATTTCATAGAGAGATAGAGATAGATAAATAGAAAGATAGGGGGTGAGAGAGACCAGGCCATATTCCTCAGCATCCCAATTACACAAGACAATGGTACGTCGAGGTTTCCACCCTCTTTTCTGCAGCTTCCCTAATCTTTGGGCAATCTACATTACACATTGAAAGCAGCTTATGTAGACTTTTCCTTGTTCAGAAGGAACTTGATGAGGGTATACAATCTAAATCCACAGTTACCTCTAGCAGCGCTGCAGTGCCACTATTCGGGTCAACGGCTCCAAATGTCCATGCATCCCGGTGATTACCCAGAATTACAAATCTACATGTATTTAGAAACAGATTGACTAATCATTTTAAAGTGGGTTTCTTTCATTCATAGAAGTCCATCCATTATGATGAGTACTAGCTAGTATCATTTTCTGTTGTTGGATGCACATATTCAATCCTAATAGATGCAGCTGATACTTAAAAGCTAGACTTATACTTGCAAAAAAAATTCAAACATACCGGTCAGGTTCTTCCGTTCCTTCTATTACACCAATAACATTCTCAATTGTCCCTATCACTTGCTTTCCCTAAAATGGTGAAACCAACATCCAGAATCAATGCAAAAATAGCAACTTGTTGCATCATTGGTCCTACTGGCTATGCTATACTAGTCATACATACAATGTGCATAAGAATACACAGAACACATGAAATTGCTTCACTTAAACTTGATTTCAGACTTACAGTGTAACTGAGATGAACAATCCCAGGACCTGGCCCAACCTTGTAAGTTGGGGCATCTTCGCTTCCTTGCCAATCATCATTTGCCACCTGCCCGCCAATAGCTCTCAAAATGGTTTCACCATCTGCTGCTGAAACTGGCAGTGAAGGTATCAATGGAACATCCCCTGCCTTCTCAACCTCATCATCTGAAAGCCTTTCACCCTCTTCACTACTAGCCCATCCTGGTGTTGTAGGATCACCAAGCCCATTGTAAACTGTCCCCACCTGAACCCCACTTGGTGGCAACCACTTACCATCTGGAAACCATTTCCCCTCACCTCCTCCACCACCATAGTCTTTCCTATCTGTATAAACCAAAACCCCAACAGCACCTGCTTCATATGCAGTCTGCACAATACTTCCCCTATAAATTTTCCCATACCTTGCCAATACAATTGAACCAGAAACATTCACACCCATTTGCTTCAAAACCTCATAGTCCTCTAGACTTCCATAATTGACATAAACCACAGGGGCAGTGACAGTGCCTGACTTTGCAAAAGCATGAAAAGTGGGCAAGACTTCATGTGCCACATCAGCATAAGGATCACCACTATAGATTTCTTGCTGGAGATTAAAATTGATTTGGGATTGGGGTTCTTGGGGGGAAGGTGTGAGGGTTAAGGAGCGTGACACAGGGTAAGTGAGGGCAACAGGGTAAGGGGCTATGTGGGTTTTGATGCTGGAGGAAGTGAAGATGGAGAGGACATAGGCTGCTGCCTCTGCGTTGGCTTCTTGGCCTGCCACGTGGGGCCTGCGGGTGAGGGTGTAGAGGTGGTTGGATATGGAGGCATTGTCTGAAAGTGAGCTGGATATGAAGAGAGAGTGGTAGAAGGATTTTGGGGTAGGAGAAAAGAGAAGGAAGATTGAGGAGGTGGCCATGGCTAGTAAGGTGGCTGCTACTGTTTTGATGATCATTTAGTCCAAAAACAAAAACAAAAATTCAATCTTTGACTAAAAGTGAGAGAAGTTTGTTTATTTTGAGTAAATATGGATGATGAGATGATCCTAGTTCATATCGACAGTCATATGTATTATTAGATAATTATTAAAGAAAGATTTAATTTTTAATTATGAATTAATAGAAAAATGATGCCTTGACAGAAGCTTAAACCATGAACTGTAGAAGACGAAGCCTGCAGCTAAACCATTTATTTATTTTTTATCTTATTAGTAGGAAAATGTTATCTTGACTGACAGAATGTAAACCAGTGTTCACAATGATTGATACTATTTTTAACTTTCTTATCGTCTTGTAACTTTCTAGAGTGAAAAAAACAGATTAAAAGTTAGGCTTAACTGTTAATTTGCCATTTCTACCTAATTTTCGTTTTACACTTTATATTTTTATTTATTTATAGAAAATTAAGAACATCAACGTCTTTTTTTCTCCGATTCCCCCCCTGCCGTCTATATCCTCAACATTTTATTTAATTTTCAGTTAAATTATTTTAAAAAAAATAAAAAAAATAAAAGAAAAATCCTTGGATCCACTGAACCAAACCTATCGCCAACCCCCTAACTCTCTCTCTCTCCAGCTCTCTCCTCCTACAACCCTATTTGGTGAAAAAAATAAGTTCATATCCTTAATTTTCTATAATAAAAAATGTATAGAGGATAAATCAAAAACTAGATATAATAAGCTCATGGGGCAAATGAATTAGTTAAGCCTAAAAGTTAAAACAAAGATATGACAGAGTATTAAAGATTCATTTACGCAAATGCCAGATGCGGTTTTCTTTTGGAAAATATTATCTGTTTCTTCGCCTTTGATAGATAGTCTTATGCCTAATTAAAACGATTTTTCCATTTTTGACATTAAGATCAACATGCCCTGTCATGTCAGCACCAACTGGTAGTGGAAGTGCTAAAGAATACCAAAAAATAGAAGTTGAGCAGAAAAAGCACAAAAAGAGAGAAGGGTGGAGTGGAGATTTGATCTTTTCACAACACAATAATAATCCTTCTTCTGGTTTCTTTCACATCACCAAAATTCCCCACACAAGTTAATGTTGCCATGCTGCTACGAGCCAAAATAGTTCTTCTGCATGTGGGCCTAGCAATCCTCTCAGCTGCACACCAACTACTACTTATTTATCAGCTAAACTAATCTGACCCATGGTCACATTCTGTGATTGTAATCAAATGGTGCTTATCTGGACCCATGTTATTGGACGGCCATGATTCAAGGGTAGGCAGAAAGTGGGTTGTAACTCATAAACATTATATTAATATGAGCAAGTCACATAAAACAACCCATTTTCCCCCTCAAGAATATACTCTAATCACACGCAAACAGAAAGAGAGACACTCACGGGCAACACCAAACAACAACTCAGAAAGTGTAACCCAAAAAAAAATATTTAGAAACAACAATTTTTATAAGCAGAAAGCGCACAACCTGTCCTGTGGCTTAGATTGTTTCTCCTCTATCTCTCTCTTTCTCTCTCTCACATTACAATTTACATGGATGTCCATAGAAGCACCCGTGACTTCTTCACTCTGTCTAGACTGTCTTTGATTCTCCAATTCAGCATAACTTTCCACCTAAAACAAAAGCCATTCTCTATATATATAAACCAAACCAAGCACAAGCACAAGCCTTTCTCTATTTATAAAAGCACTTGGAATTCCAAACTAATTTAACATACTCTATTACTCTTTATACTCATATTCTCCCCTTCTCATATCAGTCCCAATTCTTTTTTCTGTTTTAAAATTAAATGCCAACATTCCAACACATTTTCTATGTTATTATTGTTCTTCTTCTCTTCAATTCAACCAAAACACAATGCCACAGCAAGGGACTTCGACCTGGGAATTCAGCTGGGAAAGTACATTTGACCAAGAACATGACACAAGCCCAATTCTCAGAACAGCAATTCATGAAATGGGTGAGGTTTGTTGGAAGGCTGAAGCACTCTGTGTTCAAGACAGCCAAAAATAAGCTCTTCCCTTCTTACACTCTGCATGTGGCTAAGAACCGTGCTGCTGGAGACTTCACAACCATTCAGGACGCCATTGACTCTCTCCCATTCATCAATCTCTTGAGAGTGGTCATCAAGGTCCATGCAGGGGTCTACACGTGAGTGTCTTCTTCCTTGTGATCATAATTCAGATCACTCTTGGACTTGGTCTCTGTCTTTGACCAAGAAATGCTCTTTTCTTCATGAATTGTCCTATGCTCTGTCTTTCATTGTTGTTAGGTGGTAATTTCTCAAGCTGTGAAATGTTAAATGTTTTTTTTTTTCTTCCAGGGAGAAGGTTAATATACCTCCATTGAAATCATATATAACCATAGAAGGAGCAGGGGCAGACAAAACAATTGTCCAATGGGGAGACACTGCTCAAACACCATCTGGTCCAAAGAAACAACCTATGGGGACTTACAATTCTGCAACTTTTGCTGTGAATTCCCCTTATTTCATTGCCAGGAACATCACATTCAAGGTAATATCTCTCTCTCTCTCTCTCTCTCTCTCTCTCTCTCTCTCTCTCTCTCTCTCTCTCTCTCTATACATTACATACATATATGTGATATATAATTTGACAATTAATGTGTAGAACACTACACCAGTCCCAGCACCAGGAGCAATTGGTAAGCAGGCAGTGGCATTTAGAATATCAGCAGATACAGCAGCCTTCTTGGGGTGCAAATTCTTGGGGGCACAAGATACACTCTATGATCATTTGGGAAGGCATTATTACAAGGATTGCTACATTGAAGGTTCAGTGGACTTCATCTTTGGAAATGGACTCTCCCTATTTGAGGTTAGATTAACTTATTTTTCACCTTCTTTCTAAGCATTTTTTCTGAAATTTTTTTAAGTCCAGAAACTTAAACATTCAAGCTTTGATCCAAAATTATCAAAAATGATTTATGATGTTTCTTTTTTTTGGTAATTTTCAGTATGTACAGAACACAACATTTAACTTTGGCTGTTGTCAAATCATGAGGTTGTGTTCTAGTTGTTGGTGTCTTGTATGTGTCTTGACCTTGCAGCTGCAAGACTCTCTCACATCACTATTCACATGATTATGTGAAAGGGTTTATGTTAATATTGCAATTTGCAAGTACAGGGATGTCACGTGCACGCAATAGCACAGAACATAGGAGCACTCACAGCACAAGGCAGGAGCAGCCTGTTGGAGGAAACGGGCTTCTCATTTGTAAACTGTAAGGTCACGGGCTCAGGAGCACTCTATCTTGGTAGGGCATGGGGTCCTTTCTCCAGGGTGGTCTTCGCATACACATATATGGACAACATTATCATGCCTAAAGGCTGGTATAACTGGGGTGACCCTAACCGTGAAATGTATGCAACTCTCCCTCTCTCCCTCTTTTTTTCCCTTAATTTTGTTCGATTCGTCACATCAGCATGTCGCATGATATGTCAGAATGGTACATTGTTGTATCGAGTACACAGGATAACTTATCCGGGTCGGTAGTTTAAATTTCATCATAACCAACCAATCAAATTTATCTACTGAATCACATCTAGGCTTTTCAAAAATATATATGTGTAGGCAATATGGCACTTTTGGCATTTGATAACCAAATGGGAAGGGCGGTTACGCAGAGGACCTAACCTAACCATTAAGTGTATGTCCTTTTGCCCTTTTTCTTCTGCAAAATCTACGTGTGATGCACCATAAAATAACCCTATCCACCTACTCATACATTACGCCCTTCATGTTGGCATAGTTTAAGAAAAGCCACGCCAGCATCTATGTAAAGTTTGGTGCTACTCTGCTACATATAGTTTCAGTTTGGTTTTTTTTAATTTATGCTTTTTTGGCATTTTCAATTTGGTGTTAGTGGCATGCGCATGAGGCTGGCTGTGTAATGATGTATTGTTATTTGCAGGACTGTGTTTTATGGGCAATACAAGTGCACTGGACCAGGAGCTCGCTTTGCAGGGAGGGTTTCATGGTCTAGAGAGCTCACTGATGAGGAAGCCAAGCCTTTTATTTCCCTTACCTTCATAGATGGCTCTGAGTGGATCAAATTGTAATGATTGATCAACTAAAATACCAAAACTATTTTTTTCAAATAAAAAGATAAAAAGAAGTCCTTGTTTAATCCTGTGTTGCTTATATTATGGTTTAATAGTTGACATATAGGTGCATACGTGGGTCAGACCAGTTAAGAAGGACAATGTATTTACCCCTTTGCACTTGAGTTCGATATCCCTCTTCATATGTTAGAGTAATTTAGAATATGAATTTGTCAAAATAGTTGACATATAGTTGGTGTAAATTCCATGTTTTGGGGTAAATATCAGTTGGGTTGGCTTCCACTGGGCTATAAGCCAATGGGTTTTCAACTGACTAAGCTAAAACCCTAGGACTGGTCTGAGAAGAAGGGATATTGGTCCAGGACCAAAACCCATGACATGAAGTGAAACCCAATTTCAAGTAAATTCATGAGCTTGGCAAAAAGTGGGTTCGGATCCATAGCTAATTTTTTGTATTCTCTTTCTTGTCCTGGGGGCAGAGGAGGAGGCAATGTACTTGGAATTAGAATTGGAGGGGAAGCATTTTTATCTGTGATCTCTGAGGCTCTGCCTGAGCTAGACCCTAAGAGAACCAATCTTGAAAGCTCCCTTTCATGAAAAATCTAGCAAAAGGACATTGCTCCCAGTAAAGCTTTGTTTTTTTTTGCAAAGCCTGCCTCTGCATCAGGAAAGCTTGAAAAGAATGCGGCCTCAGCCTTCCTATACCCTTTGTGACAGGTCGAAAGCTAATCATCATTGGCTTGTATCCCCTTGGAAACTGGAACAAAAAATTAACTTTCAAGAGTAATTGATAACCATGATTGAATTGAAACTATTAATTGTTCCCCTATTTTTTCAGAAAAGTTTTAGTTGGTCAAGGAAAGGAACTAGAAATTATGGGAGAGGATTTGTCTTTTTTAATATTAATTGATAAGGACAGTAGAGCGACTCTTCAAATATGGAACCCACCAACCAAATTCTGCAGAAGGCTTAAATGCTTAAAATTTTGGACAAGCCGTGATTAAATTCAACATTGCTCTAGAAGTTTGATAATTAGTCTCATATTAGAGACTTTGTATCAAAACTTGGTAATTGGTTTCTTTATTGAAGCTTGATAATTGGTTTCTTTTTGTTTTAGTATAAGCAATATTCTAAATTACAGGAGGAGGGTTTCTTATACATGCACACAACTAAGATGTCATGGGGGTTCGAACTTAAAACCTCCGTTATGCAAGTTAAGATCCTTTTTCACTAAACTAGACCCTAATTCGCAATTGGTTTCTTCTTTGAAGCTTGATAATTGGTTTCTTGGATCAAATGTGCTCACTTCTACAGCAAAATTAAAAGCATTGGAAGAGGCCTGACCTAATTAAAACATGTGGGGTCATATTTTTCAACAGAGTTGACTCAATCAAACAAACAAAATCAATGTAGGAAAAACACATGGGGAGAACATCATGTTCTTGGAGAAGCAGGGTGGTTTCAAACTTTTCCAGTTTTTGTGGTCAATCATGGTACCTGTTTGAAAAAGCTTGGAAAAATTTTCATATTGCAAATGTGTTTCACATGGAATTTGTCAATTTTTGTTGTCACATTTTCAAAAGAAGAGGGAATTGTTTGTTTGGTACAATTGAATAATTAACACATAATAACCCCATCATAATTTATCAGAAGCCAACATTAAAATGAGATTACATCTCACTATAATAAACAGTAAATTATAATCTACAAACACATCTATCTAGTATATTCCCTTCCCCCTATTCATTCTTTAACCAACAAGGTTTTTTTTAGCTTGAACTTGATTATTGCAACTAGCTTAGTTCCTCTCTGGCTCTGAGTTACAAGATTCCAGAGGACCTATCAAGCTTGCTCATTATAGCATTCTTGAAATTAATGGCATCCTGAGCTTGTGAACAAGACCTCTGCATCCTCACCCCACTTAGACTATTTCTTGACTCCAACATTTCATGAAGTGAAAGTCTCCTCTTTGGCCCTGTATCTGGCCTCTGCTTAGGAGCACTATGAGACCTCAACTTGGCCTTGAAAGACTGAGTGCTCGCCATGTAATTTGGAGCATACCCTCTGAAAAAATTGTCAGCACAAACACTCTTTGAAGGTGTGCCAGGCAAATTACTAGCCCCACATGAATTCACAAACCGCGGTGTGCTTTGTGCTGTGGAAACGAATCTGCATTCATCTCCAGCTAGTCCCCAGTCGGATTCTGGGAAATTCCGGCTATCGGGGATCGATAGCCGGGCAGGTCCTCTACATGGGATTGGAGAAGACAGTGCTTGTTGGTAAGTTGGGTCGTCACTGAATTCAGATACACAAGTGTTTGTTCTGCGTGACCTAGATTTAGGCCTGCCTGTATCAACCTCCACAATCTTGGGACTTTCATCAATATTGGCGTCCAAATTAGAAGCAGAGAGCCTTCTGCTGTGGCTTGGAGCTGTGTGCTCACTCCCAGTGTCATCAAATCTCTCCTGCAAGAGTTTGAGTGAACATTAATTATTATGTCAGATTCAATTATTCCCAGAGATTTAAATGTTGATGATACTATTTTGAAACATGGGCTGTTAGTAAATTTGAAGTACCATGGATTTTCGTGCACGGATTTCAAATCTGCTATTGGCTTCAATGTTGTTGGTGGTAGTGTTGATGAGCCCCCGAGTTTTATGAGAACGAACTGTGGCTTGTGCTCTAATGAGAGCTTGCATACTGTGCAGAGTTGCCGTGGCCTGCTTCCTCACTAAATACCCTCTAACTAGCGCCTGCAACTTCACCAGTCCTTTCAGAGCTCTAAGTGCTTTTCGGGCCTGCGTTTGCCAAATCCAAAAAGAAAAGAAAACAACCCAAGAGAAATGTTAGTTTGAGAAAGTTTAAAACTTTGAACATGGCACAAGCATTCCTGAACAAAAATCATAAAAATGTGTACTTTTGTTGCACAATGAGTAAAAGAGAAACATACCAAATAGCCTCTAAAAACAGTTTGAACTTTCACAGCGGCCCATCTTTCTCTTCCACCACCAAACATGGTGCCTCTGCCATGACTGGTGAGGCGGACAACCGCCACGGCCGCGTTAGCTGCAGCAACTGCTGCATCAGCAGCGGCGGCCGTCGCAGCTGCCACAGCAATTGCGTGCTTGTTCTGCTCCTCCTCTGTTTCATTGTAGTATGATCTCAGCCAAGCTGCTTCAGATGGTGATATGTTGGGAGGTATAGTGGCTGGGTTGTGACACAGTAGGGTTGCATCTTCTCTCCCAAAGCTTGACCCTTTCGTGTCTTTGAAGTCACTACTTGAATTTGCTTTGTACTCTTTGTCTTTGGTCTTAATTCCAAACAACCCCTTGAACCACCTTGTTGCTCTGCCCATTTTCACACTAGCACTCTGTTTGAGCTGAGAGAGATAAGACAGAGAGAGAAGACGGAGAGAGAAGAAAAAAGAGGAAGAGAATGGTTTTAAAAGATTGAACGTGAAGACTAAGTAAACGCAGTTGAAAGTTGAAGTGTTTAGAGGAAGAGACAAGGTCGGTTTCAGGCTTACAGCTCACAATCTTAAGTAGCTTTCCTTGTTGCGGAAAGTGGTGAAACAGAGTTGTTAAAGAATAAAATCTTCGGAAAAACATAAATGTTTGAAAAAAACAGGGGAATTTTCTCTCTCTCTCTCTCTCTCTCTCTCTCTCTCTCTCACATTTGTTTTTGAATTTTTTTGAACAAAGAAAAAAGACAGATGGAGTTTGTGCCACGAATCCCAAGTTTAATAATAGGAATTAGGAAGTTCCACTTAGCAGATAATCCAAAAAAAATTAGAGTAAAATAATAACAGAGGAACGAGTAAACTCACCTCTGTCACCTCGATAGAATCAGATTCTCACCAGAAAAGTGACAAAAAAGAAAATAAAAAGAAAGCCAAGGGAAGCAGTGGTGGGAAAGCGATTGAAACGCTCGGATTTTCACTGCTCCAATGGGCAACTCGGGATTCTGGGAAAAGCTTTTTTCTTTCTTTTCTTCTAGTAAAAGAAAAAGAACGTGTCTCAAGCTCAACAATATTCGTCTCCTTCTTCTCTCTCTCTCATAACTTTCTGGAGCGACGTGTCCTAAAAAAGAAAAGATACCTCAATGTCTCCTCCCTCTGACACTCTCGTGATGCCCTGCCTGCAATATAAAATATTTATACACAATTTGTTCATGTTCATTTGAATTTTTATATGTAAAATTGAAGCAAAAATCATTATGCAACTGGGTTTTTTTTTCTGATGGGCAATGAATGCATGATCGATTGGAATTAAATGATGTTGTTCGACCTTGTGGTGTTTTCTTCTTCTTCTTCTTCTCTGTGCTGCCACCCCTTTGATCTCTGTTTTCGGATTTGAAAGATGATGAGGATTCGGCTGGTTGCTGCAGCATCCAAGTTCTGAAAAATCAGAATTCTTTTTCTCTGTTTCTTTCAATTAATTGTGCACCAATTCAACTCATCAGTCAATTTGGTTTTACCCTTTTCTCTGCAATGCCTCAGACATGCATAGCTTAAAGTTCTTATCCCACAATGTACTTTATGCAGGCTTCAGTCATTTCATGCTTAATTATATTACAACGATTTTTAGTTTTCACAGATAAATATGAATGAAGCATATATTTTAGTTTTTCTGGTAAGAAAAAACCAGTTTTCCAACCAATAAAAAAGATCAAAGTGTCTTCAAATAGTGCACTTGGGATTCGGGAAGGCAAAAGGCAATGGACGGTCCAGCGTGGGTTCTTGGCTTGGAGTGACGTAGAGCACAGATAATTACAAAAACCAGTGTTTGTAAAATGCAATTAACAATTAATAATTAATATATTCTTTTTAGTCTTTGCCAACGTGGGTTCTTGGCTTGAGACACTGCCTCTGCCCGCCTGCCTGCCTGCCTGCACTGCTACTGTTACTGCTAGCTGGTAGGAATTCCAAGGGGTAAAACTGTAACTTGAGGTTGATTTGAGATATTGATTTCTTAGCTGGAATGTTTGGTAGGAGCCACATATATATGTGGTGTGGACCATTGAAGAGAAAAATCCAAATGAATGCTACACAGGCTATATATAATAAGGTTTGACGAATTGGGTTTGGCTGAGGGCTCTCTCTCTCTCTCTCTCTCTCTCTCTCTCTCTCTCTCTCTCATCCCATTTCGTCTCATCATTTTTGTGTACGGTCGGCTTCAACATTCAATTCAATTTAGGGTTTTCCGGGTTCATCATGGAAATGGCAGGAGGTGAGAGATTTGATGTTTTGATTAATACGTAAATGTAGCACGCAGGAAGTGAGGGAACGGTGACGTATTGTTTGGCATTTTTTGCATGGAAAAAGGAAACTTTGTACACTTTATCTTTAATTTATACAAAAGGTGATAGATTCTTTGCTTTGTTGCCCTTTTTCTCTTTAGCTTATATTGCGCAGGCAGATGCAAAAGGTTTTCTTTTTTGTGTCGCAAGTTACAACAAAATTATACGGTAGCTAGCTAGAGCCTACATGAATTAATTCAAGAAGATGGCAATGGCATTTGTGGGTGCAATTCATTCTGAAAACCAACCAACCCTTATTATTGGAGCTTGGAATTAAATGGCTCTTTTGCTTCATCAATAACCCAATCGTCTGCATAAATAATTACTACTTAACTCAAGAGTGTATAAAGTTTCCAAATTCAATTTGGATGCCAACCCCTATTCACTCAATTGCAATTAAGCCAGTTTAACTGTTTTAGTATCATCTCATTGTCAAATTTTAGACAAACCGGTTAGTAATCCATTACCAGCAACATCGATATGATATTGCCCCCAACATAACTACCTATAAAGCCGAGTATGTGTAGAATTTTATCACAAAAGACCTATTAATAGTAGAACCATTCATTATATATTGTACTTATTATTTCAATTTTTTGATATGCGACTTTATATGTTTCAACACACATGACAATGTAGCACACCCACCTATGAAATATGCAACCCAATTCAATAGGGAGTTTTGTTTTTGGTACCGTGTGCTGGTAGTGCTGGATTTTATAAATCAGAACCCTACTTCTCCCAAAATAAAAGGCATTAATGCAAGAAAAACAAATTACAATTAGTACTTGGTTAAGTGCTAGGGGATCAAACTAATTTATTGACATTAAGTTAGGCAGGTTGTGCGTGTAAGCACGCAACATGGGCCTTATCCGAGTGAGTTGTCAAGATACCATATCTTGGGTTTATGGGCGTTATATGCTCAGCCCCCATTTAGAACCATGATGACGCTGACGAATTATCGGTTAGTTAGGAATTCTGCATCAAATACAATTGTCCCAAATCGGAAAGATGGATTTTCCATAAAGAGATCAATCAAGTGGCAGGTCTTCCTAAATTATACCAATGTATCTTGAGACACGGGTGTGATTAAACTCAAATGACCTTAAGTTAGATGATTAAGTTAAAAACAATATCGGTGCAATTCATCTTTTTAAGGGCAGGCTAGAGAGGAGCTATGAGAACGGGGGGGTCCCAACAGGGCTTAAGGGCAGGCTACACTACAAGTGAATCACTGAGATGGGTAGGCTAGAGTCGGACAGTACAACGTGTCTGCTTATGAAGAAGAATGGAACCCCCCATTGAGCTTATAAATAGAATGGGCTTTACCATTGATGTTGATGTTCCAGCTAGTCCAGTCCAGTCCAACTTCGTTTGACCCAAATGGTTTGCTGGCCCCGGGACAATAGTTCGTTCGTTCACTCTACTCTTTTGGGCTTCTTCTACCATGCGAATCCACCACAGAGATTGAACAACTCTCTGTTTGTTTGTGGCACAATCCTTCACACACTACTCTTTTAGATATGATAGTTTTAAGATTTATCATACCCATTGTGCGTTTTTTTTTTCTTTTCTTGTTCTTGGTCGGTTGTTTTTGCACCATATGATATTAATATTATCATGATCTAATGCCTGGAAAGAAAGCTTGGAGTTTGAACACAGAAAACGTTATCCCTTTTGAAGTGACCCCACGAAACTATATCAGCCCTAACTAAAAGTCTAACACAGAACAATGCATATATTAAATGTATATACTTGCATTGCATTGCATCTCTCCTCAATATCTTGTAGCTGTGTTGTGTGTGTGCGAGCATTATTTCAAGGCAATAAAAAAACCCTACACAACACAACACAGCCAAACACATATAGATTAAACCAGCGGCCATGTATGCGTGTTTACTTTATGACCACCACCAACATCTAGGACGGCCCCACGTGTCGACCTCAGAGGGGGTAGAAAATGATGGGTTTGAGAGTGAGAAGCTGAGAGCTGAGCAGTGGTAGCTAGCAAACTGTAGATGGTGGCAGAGGCCATGTGTGGAGAAGTTGAGTACCTCCAGAGGGGAGACATGCCATGCCAATTGGAGAAAATATTATTTGTGCAGCAAATCATATCCAAATGGAACCCCCAACTCAACTCAACTCAACTCTCATGCAAAAACAAGCCTAGCTAGCTTGTGATGATAAAGTAGAATATTCCAACTCCAAGTTCTTTCTCTTTGTTGCTTGTAAGGTGGACAAAGCCTACCTCTATGCCCTAATTTAGCCTACAAGTTCCTGTTTCATGTGGTCAAGAGGCTAATGGGCTATGGGGTTTCTTTCATGTCTACCAAAAGAGACAGGCATGATGGAGTTGGTTTGGTTTGTTACATATATATATAATTTCACAGTTGTTTTGTTGGGATTTTACTATTTAGAATGTGATCAATTGACAGCAAGAAGTATATTTAAATTGTTTAGTGAAGTTTTAGATAAGGAGACAGGATAGAAAGAAAGAAAAGAGAGGGATTATTGTTAAAAAAGAAAAGAAATGGGGGTGGTTGCAATGCAACTTCATCAAAAGAGTACTTGCCATGTGATGAGAGAATTGCATGATACTCTAAAATGATGATGCTGTCTTTTATTCTCTTCTTCTTTATCTGTTTTGAAAACCTAGCTAGGGGTCGGTTGAGTTGATATTGATTAGTGTTCTTAACCTAACTCACAATCTAATTCATCTCTCCATGGGTAATTGATCTTAGAATTTTTACTTTTACTGCTTAACTTTTGGCAAATTTAGGGTTTTAAAAAGTCAGTGTTCTGGGGTAAAATGTGGTTTTGGCTTTTTTCCCAAAAACATGAAACTATTCTAGTGGGGGTTAATGCTTTGGCGTTTTCAACCAATTGACTGAAGAAGCAGTACATATTTGGCATTTTTGGCTGGGACATGTCTGAGTTTCCCAAGCAGTGGTGGTGCCAGACTGCCAGTGTTTTCTTCCAAATTCCAAGTACTATTATAAGATATTGGACGATCCAATCAGAATCAACACATGGTTTTCAGATGCTTCAAAAGGACATGTATGGTGTGGTGGTCACTCATCATGTCTCCAACAATGAAGAAAGTTTTGCCATCAAACTGGTTCTAGCTAGTAGAGCTATAGGTCCATGATAATGGCCACGCCCTCAGGTCTGAGGTTAAAGTTTTGGACCATGCTATATGCTTAGGCTACGTACAGTTAGCCTTAGGCCTTTAATAATCGTATTCTATTTCCAACTTATGTGACACATGACAAATCATATTATATCGTTACATTATTGAAAAAATACTGTATAAAATTCAATGAGACTCAAAATGAACGAGCATGCCTTGTTATTCGAATAAAATAACACAAAGTTGAGTTGTATAGCGTTGTCGAATGCTAAGATTATTTGGTTGATTGCGACCATATCCAATCCAACACACCAACATCATTCTACCATCTTCTTTCAATTTCTTATATTAATAATTAGCATAAGAAAAAAAAGATCAAACAAATTGGCTGACGTTTACGCCATCACATATACTTCGTCATAATTGTCATGCATTTGCTTAATTATGCTAATTAATCTACATATACATGCATGTACCATTGACTCTAATCTTAAACATGTATGTGATGTATACATGTAGCTGGCGAGTTTGACCTTCACATTATATATTGCATAAAACAAAACAAGAGGGTTGAAGAGACTTTTAGCCAAAGAAAATGGCTTTGTAAAATATAATGTCAACGGATAATTAGTGACTAACAAGTAACTAACAACATCAACCTCATATTCAAATATAAAATCAAAATATCTACCTCAAATGTCAATGTCAAACTCAAATTCCCAAGTCCCTAAATTAATGATTAACTCCTATATTAGTGCATGAAAGTGGCTACTTAACAACATGTCTATAGTATTAATGTAATACTGCATGACTTTCTTTGATAATAAGGAGAATAACCTAAATATAATCCATAATTAGATCACCCTATATTAATATTCTAGTAGAGATTTATCTTATATAAATAAAAAACGAGCATATTACATTAATATTATGCCATTCCTAAAACGGACTCAATCTAATCACAATTCACATTTTATAATAATCGCAAAGATTAGGAATTGAACCGAGTTGGAGCTCTTTTTTGAAATTCAAAGATTTGAACCTGAGACGTTTGCTTCACCATACGTATATCCCTTTAGCTAGAAAACCCTACATGCATCACTAATGCTATAATATATATATTATGGTGGTATTTTAAGTCAATTACGCATTTTAATGTCTTAACTTTCTGTACAACATTATACGATTGGGTTGAGATATCCATGTCGCATGAATGTTCTTCTTTTCTCTAGAAGCGTGGCTAGCAGTGTAATATTGTAACAAAAGCAAATCCTGAATGGATGAGAAGCGTGGCTAAATAATTAGTTCCAGTCTTTTTTTATTTTTTTTTATTTTATGGATTTGACGGGCATGGAACCCACAGGTTTGGCTTGATACCAGTTGAGGGAGGGTCAGTTTTGAAGTAGCTAGCACGTTTGGCCAAGGTAGGCTAGGGGATCTAGATGATCAATGATATGAGTATATACATATATGAATGTGGATTAAAAGACAATAGAGTACGTAGGAAAACAACCAAGTCCCGCTGATCAATGACAACATATTGACATGAAAGGCCTGATTTCCCCTCGTGCACTTTCTGCACACATATACATCATGCATGTGCTTCTTTTTAACACACACACACACACTCTCTCTCTCTCTCTCTCTCTCTCTCTCTCTTCTAATTTCTTTCAACTTTTCAGAGCTGAGCTGCCCTGCCATGGTGGCCTTTCCTCATGAGCAGTGCAAATGTGCATTATAAGCTAGCCCTTGTTTGTTTGCTGGCTCTTCAACTCCTTTATCCGTATATATAAACCAAGTACCTGACCTGAATTGGATCCACGTTTTCAGAACATGTTGCTACAATAACATAGCTAGCGTAGCTATATTTATATGTTTGTGTCCAAACAAGTCGGATTTCTGATGAATTTGCTTTTTTTGTATATGCTGCTACACGACGACGCAAGTCCAATCACACTCACACATGCTGCATATGCTGTGGTTTGAGTGAAATTTTGTCAACTAGACTCTCTCTCTCTCTCTCTCTCTCTCTCTCTCTCTCTCTCTCTCTATAATTGAGGCCTACCTTTACCTTTGTACGTAAGAATAATGACCTTATGAGGTACCTATTGGCCGTCTGTTATCACTTTGATAGGGAAATGGATTATAATGCAAAACGTGTCTTCATCCAATCTACTCAGTAAATTGGTCCCCCAACCAATCACTAGGCATATTGCGTGTAAGACTCTACGAACAGAATGAAAAATATTAAGTGTGTGTGTGAGAATTTTCCCCCATGAGAGCAAGCATGATTGGGAATCTTTGCGTTCCTAAAAACATAACTAATCATTGTAGATATTAGCTGTACTTAGAACCTTGGGTATGAGTTATGTTTACATATGTTATATATGTCATGTTTAAATCCAAACTAAGCAAATTTATGAAAATTAGGAAGGTGTACATCTAGATCACGTTTAGTGACTCGAACTGAAGTGAACTACATAAAAACTGGCTTATGTTAAACTCAAACTACTCAACTCCAATCTAGTCCAAACCCACGGCGACAACCTTATAGACTTAAGCGTAGGATATGATAAATAGTATCCAAACGTAGTTGGGGAACTTGGGACCTGGGACCAAGACCTGGACGAAATGAAGCCAAGACGATAAGGTCAAACTGTCCTTATTTAGTTTGTTTGGTTGGACTACCCACCGCCACGTGTCAGATTCCGATTGGAAACCTAATCTAATACTTTCGAAAGCCTTGTCCACCCACCCAACATGATGATGAAAGAAAAAGATCAAACATGTCCGAATTTTTGAGACATTTCCCATTTGCACTAGGCACTTACAGTCTACACTGTACTGCCTTGTCTCTGTCAAAAATATATCATTCATTCAACTTCAACCCAATCAAACTTTAAAGTAAAAACACCAATCGCTATTTCCACAACCCAAGACACAAGATAATCTTGCCAACAGGGTCTAAGAGAAATCCATTTTCCCTATAATTTAAATTATCGCTTGTACTTAAAATGATAGCTATTTTTTTATACGAGCGATAATTTAAATTACTTCAATTTACGAGACAGTGAAATCGAACTCGAATGCAAAAACAAATCTGCATTTGATGGTTTATAGAAAATGCTTGTCATACCATATCTATATAGGCAGCACTTGAAGCAACCAAGAGAAACATGGTGGGATGGGATATGATATGAGTGCTTGAACTTTAATCTTTTGTTTTCGATTTTAATTAATCAAATCAAAACCCACTCAATCTGATTCACTGAGTGAAAAAATAAAAAAGCAGAACCCACTCATCAGATCATCACATTAATTAATAATAACAAAGAACAAAATTGTTGATTTATTCTTTTTACGCAAATCCAAATCTGTGACCCAAAAAATAATAATAATTCACAATCGTACTGAAAGAAAATAAAAAGGAATAATTTATATATAAAAAACTGGTGGCAAAAATTAAATCTGATCTGGAATATTTGGATTATCGAGAAGAAGGCACCGTAATGATAATCAACGGCTGTTGCTCCTCCTCTACACCCTTAAAATCAGGCACTACGACTTCACACCCGGCGCACGTTAGTGACTGGGCCCTCTTAGCTTGGAGATCCCAGTCTGTGGTCCCAACCACATACAACATCAGCCCAGCACAACAAACCTGGGCCGACAGCAACCCGATCCAGAGTCCACAAAACCCCACCCCGACCCAGAACCCGAGACCAATCGCCACGGGCATGCCCACCAGATAGAACGCGCTGAGGTTCACGTTGGCTGCGGTGGAGGGGCGCGCGCTCCCTCTGAGGACCCCACACCCAACCGTCTGCGGGCAGTTTCCAAGTTCGCACAGGCCTAGGATGGGCAGCGCGGCCGACGTCAGCCGCACGATCTCGGCATCGCTGGTGAAAATCCGGCCCCAGCTCCCCCTCATCCCGGAAGCAAAGGTCGTTGCCGATAGGCCCATCAGGAACGCCAGCATGACCGCGACGGCAGAGGATAATTTCGCCTTGTGCGGGCGTTTCGCCCCGAGCTCGTTCCCGACCCGCGTGGAGACCGCGAAGCTCAGCGAGGATGGGAACACGTAAATCAACGACGTCGTTTGGATGAGCACTCCCATCGAGGCGACGGTTGCTCTGGGGTCCACAAGAAGCCCACACAAGACGATCATGATCTCGTACCACCACCACTCCAAACAGACAGAAACGCAGCTCGGAGCCGCGAGCCGAAGCAGTGGCTTCCAGCCTGTCAAGCACTCCCGGCTCGGCGCGGTCCACGTAGGCTCGTGTATCCCCTTGGCCCACACGTAAGAAACAAGAGACAACAAGACAAACGAATTGGAGGCAGCGGAAGCGGCAGCGACGCCGGCCACGCCGAGCCGAAGCCGAGTGACCAAGAGGAGGTTCATGGGCAGGTGAAAGAGCGCGCCGGCGAGCGATGCTAACGTGAGCGGGTGGGTGATGCCCTGGGCACGAAGGTAAATGCGGATTGGGTGAATGAGGGAGTTGGTGAGGAGGTCAGGGAGGGAGAAGATGAGGTAGGTGTGGGCCATGGCTGTGATATCTGGGTCTTGGCGGAGGTACAGGAGGATGGAGGACATGCTGAGCCAGAGCAGCGAAATGGGCAGCGACGAAACGACGAGGAAGATGACGGAGCGGTGAAGGGTCAAAGAGAGGAGCTTTGGACGTTGGGCTCCGAAGGCTTGGGAACAGAGAGGCTCCATGCCCAGGGCCAGGCCGGAGAGGACAGAGTAGCCGGTGATGTTGGCGAAGGCGATGGCCAACGACCCGGCGGCGAGCTCGAGGTCCCCGAGGCGGCCGAGGAAGAGCATGGAGACGACTGAGCGGGAGTAGAGAATGAGGGCGGTGAGGAGGATGGGGAAAGCCAGCTGAAACAGAGACTTGGTCTCAGATATTATGTCTGGAAGAGTAATTGAGTCAGTGAAATGCTGTGGTGGCGGGGGTTGGTGTTGCTGCTGATGCTGCTGATGCTGATGCTTTGCAGGATGGGTTTCATGTTTAATGGCGGTGTTTGGTAGAAATAAGAAGTCTAAGAAGAGTTGTGACTGTTGGCGGTGCTCTGTTTTCTTGGCGGCTGTTGATGAAGCAGCAGAAGGATTTGGATTGCACATGATGCTGCTGCTGCTGCTGCTGATTATGATGATGGTGATGATCAACAAGAAGAAGAAGAAATTACGTTTGTTTTGTTTGTGCTGCAGCTAGCCTATATAGTGCTGCAGCTAGCCTATATATATATATATATATGTCTATATTCGATGATGATTAATTGTTTCTGTTTGAATGATGCTCTGTTTTCAGCTGAGAGAGAGAGAGAGAGGGAGAGAGAGAGAGAGAGAGACTCTCGTAAAGAGCACTCTATGTCTTTGAAAGATAGATGGATTGGATGGATAGATGGATGGCTTGGTTTTTGGCGTAGAGGAGAGGGATATACAAAGTAGGGTATTAATAGAGGTGTTGTGTTGAGCTGGGGCATTTCTGTCTTTCTCTGCAATTTTGAACTTTGTTTATCTATGTACTCTGTTTTTTACCCTTTAAACTCCAACATCATTTCTTTTTTTTTCAATTTTAAGTATTTATGAGAATGTGGTAATTACTTGTTTTGTTTAGTTTATGTGGTTTGAAGAAAGAGACGTCAGATTGTCAGGATTTTTGGGGCAGAGGTTTCAATTTCCAACAAGTAAAAATTTGCAGGGGGATTCTTCTGGTGATTTTTTTGCTCTCACTCACGAAGGCTCATCACTTTCTGCTGCTTTGTGCTTTCTCTCTGGTCTCTGCCCTTTACCTACGTAGAGACATTATAATAATGTGCTTTGCTTTCCTTCAAAAGCCAGTGATTCGAGCACCCTCTTCTCACGGGCACTCATCAAGGCAATGCAACAAAGAAAGGAACTTGTTTCGACACAATTTGCGGCCCCAACAATCTACACCACTACGTTATGATCAAAATCATATAAATAATCACGGGCATTTCATAAATAGACTCATTTTAATTTGACATCTTATATAAAAATTCTTAGAAAGTCTGTTTGGAGAAAGAAAAAAAAAAATTTAATTAGCCGCTTGTTATTTTCCGAATGTGTTACAATTTTTTTCAATAGAAAGTATAACATAGAGTTTTTCTAAAGTATTGAACTTTAAATGTTTTTTTATTTTATAAAATGTCATGTTAGAATGAGTATATTTATGAAAAGTAAAATTGTGTACTTGAATTAAAAAGATTTCACTTCATTTTCAATACGCACGTGCAAGACTATTAGAGAATACAGTCTCATATGGATGAGGATCATGGACAAAAGTTTACTTTGTAGGGCTACCTTGTTCACAAAGGTTACTTGGAAACTAGATTTTTACATTCCATTCGTATTGAGAACTCGAATAGGGAGGGAGGGAGGTTTTCCTCCTTCATACTCCATTACATTTTGTTGATTTCAATATTTGTGGTTATAGAAGGAGGGAGCTAATTCGAAATATCCCAAGTCCCCTAATAAGAATAACAACATCTCATGCCACATTTTTTGAGGCATAATTGCAAGCTGTTGATGATTGATTGATGTTAATCTTCTGTTGGAGGAATGAGACGTGAGGTCACTCTCACTCACGCTTGCCCTACTTGGAGCATCACGAACTACTCTTTCTTCATTTAAATTCATTTTCTGCACCAAACCAAAAAAGAAAAAAGAAAGATATACATAGAGAGAGAGAGAGAGAGAAGTGGCCGGTGGGTGGGCCTGGCGGCCGTTTGGATGATCTGATTGGGTGACTGGAATTTCTGAATTGGACACTAATTAAGGAGGGTCTGGCTTCTACACGTCAGCCAAAACACCGCCTTCATTTTACTGCCAAAAAATGCTGTCCCATGGACGTTGCTCCCTCCTCCTCCAAAGTCTTATCCCACGTCACATTTCATCGCCCCTTCTCACCCCTTCACACCAGTCCTCCCTTCCGTTTCTCAAAAGTTGTCTAGCGAGAGTTGCGCGCGTGCGTGACAGTTCAACACATACGAATATAATTCTATTAATCATGATTCTAATTTAAAGTCCAACCATATATTATTAGATTGTTAATAGTTTTAATGACATGACTGGTTATTTGGTAGAGTTGCCGAAACTCTCATGTAACGAGAATAATATTTTTTATTATTTTTAGATAATAACACAATGACATTAAGAAATTTATTTGGTAAAAAATAATATTATCCCCGTTATAAGTAATTTTTTTTTCCACAATGGGATGAGACCGTGAGTCAATCCTAGCCCATTGTGAGAACCCTAGACTAGTTACCCTATACAAGAATTTATGTAGTCAAATGCATGTAAGTTTGAAAGGGGAATTATATATATACATATGTGTGTACATATACGTGCGTTGCGTGATGAACGGGGGAGTAGCATGAGGTCCTCGCTGGGTTTCCACAAACAGATGGAAGGAAGGAGACAGAAATGCCTCCAATTCAATGAAAGCGCATGCATTATTAAGATTTATTTTACCTTAATTCCCTTGTATAGTTATGACCCTGTTACATCTGCCTGTGCTGTGCATGCAAGTGCTGTACCTATCTCTCTCTGTAGCTATCTCTGTCTTGTTGAGTTGGGCGCAATTGACCTTGTTGTCGTTTTCTACGAATGTAATTTGCGTTTTTGTTTTTAATTCATGTTTAAAAGAGAGAGAGATAAATAGATAGATTGGAATTTGATGGAGTAGGAAACTTGAGAAACAGCAGTGATGGTGGGGTGTGCTGGCTGGGTGGCTCAGAATGAGATGGAGAAGAGAGCTCGTGAATATGACACACACATTCCCAACCCAATCTGACACCCTCTGAGTCTCACCCTCTTCCGTCTTCCCAAATATTTTTGGTTACTATTTTAACTTAAGGTATACTCTCATTATCTTTTTAATTACTTGATATGTTTTTATTGGCATAACTATAATTAACTCTTTGTTTTGTACTTATAGAACTATAGTTATATTCATAAGCACGCATCAAGTATTGAAAATGGTGTTAAAAGTACACATTGAGTTAATAAAATGGTAAGCAAAAATGCTACCTTCCTCTTCCCTCTTCCCTTCTCAATGCACCACTTCTCACTTTTACAACGGGATTCTATTGCTTCTTTTTCAGTATGACAATCATACCGCTATACATATTTTTAGTTTATATATAACTTTACAAATGTGAATTAGGTCAGGTGACAAAAACAATAAACCCACCTTTTATATCGAAGTTTGAATCTCCACTTATAGATTAGATTAATTCAGAATTATGTGCTTGTATCAAAAATATATATTAGTAGCTTTCCATAACAGTGTTACGGTCAAAACAAAAATCTCTTCAATTTTTAAATGATTGTAAATAATAAAATTTAGAGTATGAATTTCGTGCCGAATGATATAAGTTTGGTAGATTATATTATATTACTTTACTAGATATGATAGTTTACAAAACGATTGTGTATATAGTACTATAAAAACCCAATTACATAAAGTTGGTTTTGCCTATGTGCATGTTTTAATAAGGATGAACATTATGGAAATACAATTTCCTTCCATTAAGAGATTTTTCAAATAATTTTTTTTGAGGGGCACTTTTTAGGATACTCTACAAATTTAATTTTCAATCATCTAAATCGTCTATTTTTTAAGTCTTTATTCATAAATCATCTTTGCAAAAAATTAGAAAATTAGAAAATCATTAAGGCATCTAATTGCTAGCAACAAAATAGATGAACAGGATACGTCAAGAAAAGACTAAAATAACAATAATCTAATTGAGTGATCAAATGATTTCGGATTCAAATAATTTTTTGCGGATATAACTTTTAAGAGAATATCTAAAAATTAGACGGTTCAGATCATTGAAAATAATGTATGGTGGGCCATACAAAGATGTTCCCCAAATAAACTTATTTGATGGATCCTCAATAGATTCTCACTGCATAAAGATAATATTAAACTAGAAACTAGAAAGTAGAAAACGAAAAGCGATACATGAAGAGATTGAGGGAAAGGCACAGGTGTTGAACAGGAACAGTAGAAGCCTTTGTGCTAAGAGAATATCTTGGTTCTTATTGGGTGGCTTGTGAGTAGGTCCCCCGGCAGACCCAGCAAGTGGCCCACTGGCTCTAGTGGGGCATCTTTTTATTGGGTGATGGGCAGCAGCAGGCAGCTACCATATAGTGTGTAAGCAATAGCATAGCCACCTGATCGATCATGGAGGCACATGAGTATAATTTTGCTAATATATATATATATATATATAGCATCGAATTTTAAATTTCTGCTTGCATGAGTTGGTACAAATTAACCTTGTACGTACACTTATTTAGAATCTTAATTATTGTTAATTAATCTTAAATTGTCATGTCTAATTGCTATAGCTTGCAGTTGACTCCCTACTTCACCCAAAGGTTACTTAGGCCAAGTAGATTTTAATCTATCCTTTTCTTAAGCACAAAGTTTCGCATTATACAATGAAAAGTGCTTGATTCATCCAACAACTAACTCATCAAGTTATCATAAACATATATACTGTTACTATTTTACAGTTAAAAAATAAAAATAAAAATTAGGATGCGTGAGAATTTATACAACTCGTTTTCACAATTATTCTTAAGTACATAATAAGTGATTACGAGAGAAATGAATATATGTCCTGATCGCTTAAAGAGTGAAAGACTTCCTCATCATCTCATAGGATTTTTTTGCCCTACCACCTGAATTATGGGAGACCCAATTTGTATTCATTCATTCTTGGTCAACTTTAAATTTCGTATTAAGAGGAGTAATTCATAATTGAACCGTACAAAACTTTTTTCCTTCCTCCAAGTATTTGTATACGGGGTCCATTATGCATTATTTTCTGACAAAATTCAATAGATAACATAAATAAATCTTGAAATTTTTTTTAAAATAAATAAATTGACATTTTATTCTTTATGGGATGGCTTTAAAGTGCATGCCAATAACATTTGTGGTGTTTTTTTTTTAAGATTTCCACCCAACAAGCAACACCCATGAAGTTCCATCACATATATATTACAAGGAATAATAAAAGTTCCTTTTCTCATACCATGATCATGAAAAGGCAAAAAAAAACAAAAACAAAACACAAAAGGGAAAAAAAAAAGAAAAAGAAAAGTTAAACATCGACTATATGGGACGCGTGGCAACACCCCATATATGGGAAGAAGAAGACTAGAGAAAGTATTCATAATTTCCAAGGATCTCTCACTCATCTTCAAAAAGGCACAACCCGATCAACCGCAAAGCTCATCTCCATCATCTTTGCTTCATTTTATTATGTATCTCCTAACCCTAATCTGCGCCATTTATTTTACCTTTTAGTTTATATATATTATCATCCATTATTAAAAAAATCTGGTCCATCTGATCTTCGCAGCCAATGTTTGTACAGCCGTCGGTTTGCTGTATGGCAACACATTTTATTATAAGTTTGTGGAAAAGGGAGGAAACATTAGTGCATGCCCCATATGCATGTAAGAGATGTAACTCATCGCACTCTCTTTCAAAGAAATCGGAAAAGGGCCACAGAAAGAAAGAAGGAAATATATATATATACGTAGGGCACGTGATATTTGGGAAGGAGTTGCAGATGGGTCTTTACAACTCCAGCTACTTGTCTCACATGCACAGCTCATCTCCATCTCCATTCGCAAATCCATCTAAAGCAAAACCCTTCAAAACTTCAGCAACAAAAAAAAACATTTGTCGTCTGCAGCGTAAGCATATTTTTTGAGTTACAAGTTAGAAGTTTCCTTGCTTGGAAATTCTGTGGGTTGAGAGTGTGCTGTGTGGACTGTAGCTTACTAAAATTGTTACAGAAGAAAAGAAAAAGAAAGAAAGAGAGGCTAAAAACACAACCACTAGGAAGAGACCCACACGCATGCCATATCCCACGTGGGGGCCATTTCTGCACATGGTTGTGATACATTCTTGTCCAAATTCCCACACCATTGATGACCTTTAATTCAATCCTAATTTTAACTCTCTTTTTATTAAAATTATTAAGATGTATTATGAATCGTTAAAGTGTGTCATCATAATTTGTGTGTCCCCCGATCGTAACCCTATATGTATATGTATCTCTGATTCCATCAGCACGCAAAGCCAACCTTGCTAAGCTCTCTTGCCTTCGACCATGGCTCTGCTTACTTGAGTTGAGCGTATTTGTTGGACTTGGACTGCTTTTAGGTCAAGGGTCTAAATTGTCTAAAATCTCAACACTTTTGAACAATCCAGGGGGAAACAAGTGACCAACAAATACTGTTTTGTGTTTGACTTTGACCCACTAATTGGCAATATAGGGAGGAGACATACACGTGGCAAACTGGGTCCTAGCCACGTGGAAAATTAGGTAGGGCCGTAGGTAAAATGAATGATCTCCTTCTTTTCCACAAAGTAAACAGAGATATATGTATATAATTACAAGTTTGGTTTTGGATTCCTTAATTGATGCAAGAATGAAAGGCGTGCACTGAGCTAGCTGCATTTTCAAACCCCAATTGCATGGGTATAGATTGCTCTTGAGACTAGACTCAATTCAGAACCCCACAAACCAAGCTATTGGTGGCCCCAAATTGTTGGCATTGTGATTAACTTATATATTGAGGTGAATGCAATACATCTGAATCATTAATTAAAGCTTTGATCAATCTCTAATTACTTTGTTCATATAGATTAATTTATGAACAGAATAATTGTTGTACCTAAATCGAAATGGGGTCAAATATAAAGAAACTTTAGTCAATCACTTCCATAATCACCAATTAACAAAACAAAGATTATCTTAGGTTGACAAAATGGAAATAGGAATCCCAAAAGTGACTTTTCAAAGCATGTAGGCGTTCATCCACAGAGAATTGCAACATGATGAGACTAGATTTGGTTCGATATGGGGGGTCAAGTTTTCTTGCGCCAGTGATTTTGGGGGGAGAATTATATTGATTGGACTTTGAAAAAGAAAGTTGGCTTTTTAGAAGTAGAGAGTGTATATATATATGCAAATTGTCTCGTGAAGGAATGTATTTTCTACTACTCCTTCCTACTTTCCTTTATATTTACAATAACGTTCACATTGTAATAACGCCAAAATGTCGGCACATAGGAGAAGGCCAAATCAACATTGGTTTTGTTGCATCAATATCCCACCAAAAGTGTCACTACCAACTCCACCAGAAGAAAGAACATGAACAAAGTCAAAGACATGTTGCTTTCACTTTTCTGAGTGAATTAATTACGGTTATGTGTGCAAGTTCTTCAACATGATCTTATGATTCTGTAAAAATTGACTGCAAGCCTTGTTCAAATACTGGCAGCGCCTAGTTTATTCGTACAAGGCAGTTCAAAACCCTCGATTTCAATTTGCAATCACTTTGGACGGTGGAAAAATTCAACCCAACTGTTTGCTTGAAAATGTTGGTAATTGCCTTTTGTTTGTATTAGAAATATGAACTGTTCAACTGTCCAGCCCCAAAGCAGTTGTTGAAAGTAAAATATTTTGACAATGGGGATGACAAAAGGAAACACAACATGGCAAAATAATGGTGGGTTGGAGAGAAGTAATGATTGCTAAATCCTCAAAAGTGATATCCCTCCTGAGCGTGAGGGTTTGATTTCAAGATTGATTAGTGCTTAAAGAGTAGGATTAGGAGTGGGGTTAGCGATGACGTATTCAATAACTGACCATTGTGGAGAATCTAATCATGTCAAATCCTTGTTTGGTTGATGAGAAACAACATTTTCCCCCTCCTCGAGGACATGCACATGCTCAATGTCACTCAGACAGGCCTTAAGATTCCTTGATTTGGGCCGGGATTTTATGGCCAGGCCCAATCTCCAAAGACCTCAGAAGGCCCAGCCCAGATTGAATTTTTCTTCACAGTTGAGGGTCCATAGCTCATTGTATCATTAAACCCATAAGGCCCTTGTTCTTGGCCTTCCAATTAGCAACTCTGTCAGAGCTGGAAACAGAGAGAGCTGAAGCTCAGCGGCCAACAATGGCGCCTGCTCCACCCAGAAGGAGAAAAGCTGCTGAACCACTGTCTGGCAGGTAATTACTAATCAATCCCTCATGCTTATTTATTTTCTTGATAATTTTTGTATTTTAAAGTTTGGGTCTTTAATTTGTTTATTGAATAAAGCTAAGCTCTGGGTTGCCTGCCTAGTGGTATGAATAAATTTGGGTAACCCATGAATGAAAGACACAAAATTTAGAATCTTTTTGGCTGCCAAACAATCAAAGTAAGTAAGAAAGAAAGAAAGATATTATATTTCTCTAAGTTTGAGGCATGCATGCGGCGGTTCATGACAATCTAGTTGCAGTAGGGACTAGGGAAGAAGTAGCGTCGTGTTCTATGCAATTTTGGATGGCCTTTCATAAAACGACAACACATAAGGCATCGTCTTTTTCTAAAACGACAAGCCGTTTTAACAAACAATTGAATAATGAAAGGCCCTAGGCCTCTAACTGGGCTTGTGTAATTATATAGTGGGGTTAATGTTGCTGCACCAGTTGAGAAGAAGATCAGAGTTGGAGCAACCTCAGTAACAACAGTAAGAAAGTTTTACTCATCAATCTCCTTGTTCATGTTTTCATAACTAGTAAATTATGAGGGTAAAAAAAGTTGTGTCTGCAGGTTCAAGAGGCTCAAACTATAAGTTCTGGAGTCAATTTGAGGGTTCAACAGGCCAAAAATGCTGCAGTGGCACAAGCACAACAAGATGGTGCCACTGGAAACTTTAGGATCTTTGATTCACCCTTTGGGAATTATCTTGTTCCAGTTGTTCCAACTTCCAAGGAACTGTCTGACTAGTTTCATATCAAATCATATGTCTTGAGTTCTAACTCATTATGTATACAACATGTGATTGCTGTACATGCAGAAGTTTTGTTTGGAGATGTACGAAACATGCTTTTGCAAGTATTCATTACCAATTTTGCTTCTTCTGCTGCTGTCTCTGTGTGCTGCCTTGTTTTTCTGCTCCTTCTGTTGTGCATTGTTTTGTTGTTGTTGTTGTTGTTCCTGTGGATAAGGATGGTGGCGTCTGGCTTTTTCTATTGTTGCTTGTTTCTGTCAACAATGTATTTCAGACTTGCAAAAGAAGGATAAAGCTTTTATTGACTTACTCAATTTTCAGTAGTCATGGAAGACATTTGAGGGCTTTTTCTCTCTTTCTTCTTGTCTCCTTGTGTTAGACGTGCACATTCGGTGTTGCTTAAACTAAAGGTCATATAGGTCGGGGAGCTAATTTAGAATATTTTTATAATATAGAACAAGTCAATTCTTCTATTTATAAATGAATGAAGTTGCAAAGTCTCAATTAGTATAGTGGTTTGGAGCAATTTCGAGTCTCAATATCCGTGTAGTCTAGTATGTGTAAGTTTAATATATTATCGTTTCTTTCTCTTCAATAGGAAATCTCTTAAAAAAAAAATACAAATAAATAAATGAATGAAGTCAATGGGATATGCAAGGGTGTGAGTAGGATAGTTAAATTAATGATGCATGCATATCTATCTACATACTATATAGAAAGAAGACTTTCATGCAATCAACTTAAGACAGATGAATATAAAACACAGAGAAAAATAGTAAGAGATATCGCTTGTTGGAAAATCCAAGTGAGTTGATGTTTACCAATTTGTTACAACTAGTGGGTTCTATCCAGTTTGGATTAGATTTTCATTAAAACAAAAGGGCAGAATATATTCATTACAAAAAAGAAAAAAGAAAAAAAAAGGGTTCTGGTATACTTGGGTTGAACAAGAGCAGCATAACCATATCATCATACATTCAATCAAGAATCGAATAAAATACAGCAGATGAAGCTGTCGGACTATCCATCCCAAGGCAGTCCGCACAAAACTTTTTACCAATTCTGAGTTGACAAATTCACCATTTTCCATTTTCTTTTAATTCAATTTTGATAAAGGCAATAACATTCTGGCCAAAAACACCTCCAAGAAGAGTAAAAAGATGCCTCTGAATACAATCTAGGGCCACTTTGTGGGATTCCTTTTTCTGATGGAACTGAAATGGAACCTCCACATATGAAGGACAAGTACCAAATAGAGGGTGGACCCATTGAGGAATTTTGGCTGGACCTAAATCATCTGGCTATGTTCAACATTTGTCTGGATCGAATTGGATTGAATTGGATTGGCTCAGAACTTAAAGTACTACCCTGGTAGATAGTCACTTGAATCTTTGATGCTCTCATTGCACAAAAGCTTGCAGCTTTGTAGGGTCACATGATCTTCATCTCAACTTACCACCATTTTGAAGATGATCTTAAATTCAAACTAATGTTTGTAGTGTGTGTGGAAAAGAACTTACTTGCAACCCCCACATAGAGTATTCGTTTTTTTCTCCCTCCTTACGTGATGTTTTATGTCACGGTTATACAAAAATTCTCCTCTTCCGTGAATTGTACGAGTTAAAACAATGCAACTAAGAAATTCAAAAGCAATAGCCAATAGGTACACGAAATTTCTCCTCATTCGTGCGTGCTAGGAGTTAGATACAATACAACTAAGAAAATTGAAAAGCAACAGCCAGGAGATTTGTTTCGTTTCAATAGCTGTCTGCTTCCATTTGAATCCTCTGTTTTCTTCTGGTGTCCAGTGAGAACTCAGGGGCAACTTGCCCGCTTTCTTTTTCAGTGATGACTAATCACTGAGTTGGATTATAGTCCAATTTGGATGGTTTATAGTTGTTAACTTGAAAATCAAACTCAGATTTAACATGTATCTTTACACTTTCTGTGGGCCCTCAAGTTGATGGTAATGCGATAGGCAGTCCTTAAATCATAAACATCTTTCTTTTTTGCTGCTCTTGTTTACTAGAGGTTTTGATTGAATCACACAGGGGAAAGTCTACTTTTCCTTTCCCATAAACTCTTCCAACCTTGATGAGGTACACTTCTCAAAATATTTCATTTTCACAAATTTTAAACTATTCTTTACTATTTAAATTGCAGTGTGCAACTCCTGGGGTTTTCTTTTTTCTTTATAAAAAGAAGAACAAAGCATTTTGTCAGGAGCACATGTTATATATATATATAATACTTGAATTGAAATGAATTATTATTATTTTTTATTTTTAATTCAAACGATATTAAGAAAAGAGAATTTAAACACACAATTTTAATTACAACAATAACTGCTCTTAACGACTAAAGTTACAACTTTTATTTTGTTTTTAGGTTTTTTTTAAGGTTTCGGTTGGAAGCTAAGAAAATCCTAACTTTACACATGGGAATGAGGGAGAACCTCACACGTAGCCTTCCCTAAACTGAAAACTACAAAAATCACCACCACCTCAAGGAATCATGTTCGTCCATATAGACAGAGAGCTTAACAGTTGACATTGACATTGACAGGTCAATCTCGTAATTTTAACTCAAAACCATGCCCTTTTTCCCCATTTCCCTCTGAACCAAACCCCTCTAAAATAAAAAAAAGGGAAATTCATTAAAAAAAAACTTTTATTTTTCTAGAAAATGTGAGAAAATCAGAAAGACAATAAGGAAAAAGAAAAATACTTAAATTTCCCGAGAAAACAAACAGAGCCAAGAAAATCATTTAAAGCATGCATACACTCACTCGCTTCTCGCCTCGCGTTTTTCGCTACCTTTTTTCTCCGAGAAAGCTGAGAAAACAGCTTAGTATCCCATAAATTAGGCTGGACTTCCTTGATTAGCGATTTTCCATTTGTATCCCTCCCCAAGTCCGATCTAAAGCTTAGGGCTTTTTATCTTCTCAAATTCTTACACTTTCTCAGTCTCTGTCTCTCTCCAGCTGTCTCACTTCCCCAATACGCATGCAAGCATACAAGCACGAGTCTTTCAATCAGCCAATCGATTCCTGACCAGAAAATCTGATTCAGAAGAGTTCAAATTCAGGACCAATCAAAGATTCATCCTTTTGAGAGAGAAACAAAAGCTAATTTGGTAATTTGAGCGGTGGTTTGGTGGTGGTGGTGATGGGGAAGGTGGCGGTGGGGGCGGCGGTGGTGTGCGCGGCGGCGGTGTGTGCTGCGGCGGCGCTGGTTGTACGACACCGTATGAAGTGCTCGGGGAGGTGGGCCCGGGCTATGGCGATACTGAGGGAGTTCGAGGATAAGTGTGGGACCCCCATTGGGAAGCTGAGACAGGTGGCTGACGCCATGACTGTGGAAATGCACGCTGGCCTCGCATCCGAAGGCGGCAGCAAGCTCAAGATGCTCATCAGCTACGTCGATAACCTCCCCACTGGGTATTCCAATTTATCTCACCCGCCCTTTATTTTGTTTTTTAAATAATTGGGATTGAAAGACTCGTAATTTGAGCTTTGGATTGGATAAAATGGGTTCGATAATTTTGAACTGTGACAATCAATGTCTGTTTTTGGATTGAGTTATTGGCCTTTAATGTTAATTTCTTTTTAGAAGGGCTAAAGATCGATTTTTTCTCTGTTTTATTTTTGAATTCGTAACTCATTTATTTGTTTTGATTAATAAATACGGGTTAGTTATGTTGATGTTATGCTTATTTGGCGATTTCGTGGAACTTGGTTTTATGTTTCTGTATTGGGTATAATGTATTCACTGATTTCTCCTTATCTTAGGTTTTTACCAATATCACCTTTGCTGTTTTTGATTTGTTACACAGTCTGATTTTCAGTCTCTGTCGCCTGGTCGATTATTTCTTCTTTATTTTTTCTTTTATTTATTTGAAGCTCTCAATTTTGCTTCTGGTAATTGATTGTAGGAATTGTGCATTTACATGCTCTCCCATGTGAGTGTTTGCTTCAAAGTAATTCCTTTTATATTTGATCTAAATCTAGAAATGATGGCTTGGTTTTCTAAAATTAGCGGTAAGGCGTACAAGGTTGCAAATTCCTTATCCCATATGTGCATATGATGGGGCTTTTATTGTTCTCTAATTAGTCTCCATCTTTAGCATGTTCTTCATGGTTTGTGGCCTGCGTTATGTGAGTATATCGAAGTGTCATACTGGGTAGATTATATTGATGGTTTGTGTTAATAAACTGAGCTGAGTGACTGACCATGTGTGAGCCATATTTCGTGTCTTTTCCCCCCTTTATTACATGTTTGACTAATTGGGGGCCTATTTGATGTGTAGTACTTTCCCATTACTTTCATCCTTATCTTTTCAGGGATGAGCAAGGGCTGTTTTATGCATTGGACCTTGGTGGGACAAACTTCCGTGTCATACGTGTACAGCTTGGTGGGAAAGAAAAACGTGTTGTTAAACAAGAATTTGACGAAGTTTCAATTCCACCAAATTTGATGACTGGGACTTCAGAAGTTAGTATTTCTTTAAGCAATCTTTTAAACCTGATTAGATTTGTTCCTACTTGGTAATAATTTATCACGACTTGGTTTCAGGCATTATTTGATTTTATTGCTGAAGCACTTGCAAAATTTGTTGCTACGGAAGGAGAAGGTTTTCATCCTGCTCCTGGTAGACAAAGGGAGCTGGGTTTTACCTTTTCATTTCCTGTGTGGCAAACATCAATCGCATCAGGAACCCTTATTAAGTGGACAAAAGGCTTCAATATTGAAGACGCGGTACTTTGACACCTCTTGCTTTATTGGTTTTTGTTTGTAGTTAGTCAAGTAGATCACGTCTGGAGTACTCTGTGCCTGATAAAGTGGGTATTGGAGCTTTCTTAACATATGTTCTACCTAAAACTTTATTTACTATCCCTTGAGTACCTAATTGATTTGTTCCAATAATAAAATTTAGTAGCTCTGGACTAATCTTTTATCGTATGGTGCCCCCTTTGACAGTTTCCTTTGCTAATATTGGTGCAGGTTGAGCAAGATGTGGTGGGAGAGCTGACCAAATCAGTGGAAAAAATTGGCCTTGATATGCGTGTTACAGCTTTGGTAAGTCCAGTTTAGTTTCTAGTTTCAGCAATTCTGGTTTTTCTGTTATGCATTGACTAGCTAATTTAAACCTGGTTTGGTATAGTATCTGTCTTGATGGGTTGGTGATTTAGTGCTAAATCATTTTGGACAATCCTAACTTGCCAGGCTGATGCAGGTCAATGATACAATTGGTACATTAGCAGGAGGTAGATACCACAATCAGGATGTCATTGCTGCTGTGATATTGGGCACTGGGACAAATGCTGCTTATGTAGAACGGGCTCATGCCATTCCAAAATGGCATGGTCTTCTACCTAAATCAGGAGAGATGGTTAGTTTTTTATTATATGAATTTTGCTATCAAATTGTGGAACTATGGTTTGTTGTCTGGTGCTAAGGTTTAGTTCTATGGTTGAATATTGCTAATTCATTGTTTATTTTCATGAATAGGTTATCAACATGGAGTGGGGTAACTTTCGCTCATCACACCTTCCACTGACAGAATACGATCAAGCACTTGATGCTGAGAGTTTAAATCCTGGGGATCAGGTAACGGCATTTTCCTTTACTTGTTTCTATATATGTGGATGGCTTGATGGACATGCGATAATATGGAATTGATTTTTGTTTGCAGATCTTTGAGAAGATCATTTCTGGCATGTATTTAGGGGACATTGTGCGCAGAGTATTGTGCAAGATGGCTGAAGAAGCTTCCTTTTTTGGTGATGTTGTCCCCCCAAAACTGAAAGTTCCTTTCATACTAAGGTATATTCTAATATTTTTTGTAGACCATTTGATTTTTAAATATTGTTAGCATGAAGTGTGTTTGTGTGTTCTCATATTTAATTTGGTTTAATGTTTTGAATTGACTTGTTTCTGTAAAATACTCTCACTTGAGTGTACAATATTTTGTTGCATGCTTGCAAAGTTAATAAAGGTTATTGAATATTGCATACAAAACCCAAAATCCTACCCATTAGCCCATTGATCTGATTCTGGTAAGTATTTGAGGGTTTACCTTCTAGCTATTCTTGTTGTTCTCTACTGCCTGCTATGTAGTGTTTAGAGTTTTCTGAGTCTTTATGGTGGTGTTCTAACATGCGCAGGACTCCTGACATGTCTGCCATGCATCATGACACTTCTCCGGATCTGAGAGTGGTTGGGAGCAAACTAAAGGATATCCTGGAGGTACATTGCTCATACAATTAGATGAAATCATCATTTTGTTATCTAGCTGTGCAATGTAATTCAGTTTTTCTTTTCCTTTTCGTAATTCTTTTGGGAGGGTGGTAAGAAAAGTAAAAGCAAGAAAAGGTTGAAAGTATTATATCCTTCATTGAATCACATTTTCATAGAGTGAACATGGTACAATCGTTTTTTTTTTTTGCGACATCCTTAAACATGCACTTTTAGAAAGCGCGGCTAGAATTCCTATTTTTCTTTAGAATTTCTAAGTCAATCTCAAGACAGGTGACATGCGTCTATGGTGTTTGTTTGTCAATAATTGTAGATCTCCAACACCTCGTTGAAAATGAGAAAGGTTGTTGTGGCGCTATGTGACATAGTTGCCACTCGTGGGGCCCGCCTATCTGCTGCTGGGATCATGGGAGTGCTGAAGAAGTTAGGTAGAGACACAGTAAAGGAGGGAGAGAAGCAAAAGTCGGTTGTAGCATTGGATGGTGGTTTGTATGAGCACTACACCGAATTCCGAACCAGCATGGAGAGCACTCTCAAGGAGTTGCTGGGTGATGAAGTTGCTGAGCACATTTCCGTCGAGCACTCAAACGATGGCTCCGGAATTGGAGCTGCCCTCCTGGCAGCCTCTCACTCCCAGTACCTTGAGGTAGAGGAGTCATAAAAGGGTCAAGACCAGGGTAGAGGAATGAAGTGTGACACTCTCAATTTTTGTATATTTCATTTTCCCTATCTTTTCACTATTTGCTTCGGATCAGTTGGAGCTGTTCTCAGCTCCTATTTCGAGAGATCTTGCATCCCATCCGTAATTTATGGCCCTTCAACGCTTGTAATTGGCGAATTCGGATCATAATAGCCAGTTGGCTAAGCTTTCTTGCTGCAGCTTCTTGTTTTGCTCTACAGATGTTTAGGCGTGTTATCAGTGCATAAGCTCATTTCTCCTGGATTACGTAATAAAATAGGGGGATTTAAACTGTGAGTAGTTTACTTTTCACGGAATATTTTTTACTCTCTTTTTTCAAATAAAACAGGATTCTTATGGGCTATCAGCAACAATTTTCTCTTGTTTTTGCAGTTCGAAACTTACTGTTCCTACTGATTGTTGTGAAGTTTGGACACTCAGTATCACACGTATGCTAATTTTAAGAGTCGTCTTCGTAATATTATACATATGGTACTAATATACAGGGTAGTTTGGCCTAATAGATGCATCTTCTCTTTGGCCGCATAAATATACTCTTCGTGGTCATGTGTGCCACCTCCTAGATCCTATGGGGTACATTTGATCAGCTTCAGACCAATCTGAAACGAAAGTCTTATTTCCCCTTTATTGGTTACCTCGTTGAATTCAACCCAGTCTATCACACATTTGTCACCAAACCACCATCACAGTCTTCCAGTATCTGCTCGCGCTTCGAATTCTTTAGTAGAGGAGCAGCAACATACTCGATCTTCTTGATTGGAACTACTGGTTGGTTGCACTGGAGCAAGATTTGCAGAACGTCCTTCATGGAAGGCCTAGCAGATGGTAGTTTCTCGGTGCAGTAGATACCAAGTTTGAAAACGGAGCACATTTCATCCAAGTAACAAGGTTCTTTGATGTCCTGGTCCAAAGCATCGGCAAGAGGGTTGTCTTCTTGAGCTAGGCGCCATGCCCATTCAGCAAGAGAAGTGTGTTCGTCACCATCATTAGCTTCCCTACCGGTGGTTAACTCCAGAAGGACGACCCCAAAACTATATACATCGATCTTCTCATTAACTCGTGTTGTATGAGCACATTCTGCATTCAAGTACAAAAAACAAAAACAAAAAAAACCAGTGAGATTGCTAATGGAAAGAGAGGAAAAATAACACATATTTCTTTAGGAACGAACTTTAACATTTGTAGGGTGTAAGGTTTACCTGGAGCAATGTAGCCAAAGGAGCCAGCAAAAGCCGACATTGTAGCAAGTTCTCCTTGCTTGACCAACATCTTGGCTAGCCCAAAATCTGCTATTTTTGCATTAAAATCAGAGTCTAACAAGATGTTACTCGATTTCACGTCTCGATGCACAACGGGTGGCACACAGTCATGATGCATATAACAGAGGCCCTGAGCAGCCCCCACTGCAATATGCAACCTCTTAGGCCAGTCCAGCGCAACATGGTGGACTGACCTTGAGGGATTGGATGGCCTGTTTCTCTTGTGCAGCCATCGATCCAGACTTCGATTCTCCGAGTACTCATAGACAAGTAGTTTTGAATTGTCCTTGAATATACAGCACATCAGCTTCACTATGTTGGCATGTCGAATGGAACTCAATATCTTGACTTCTGCATGAAATTCTTTATCAAGCTTCTCTTCTAACTTCTTATCTTTCCAAATCCTTTTCACGGCAACAACATCGCCTTTACAATTGACAGGAACACAATAAACTTTCCCTGATCCGCCACTTCCAATCATATTACTTTCTGTCAATCCTGAGAGAATTTTTGACACACTGAAATTCAACCTCTGAAATGAGGTGAGCTGCCAATAAGAATCTGATCCGTTTCTCTTCCAATAACCTCTGCCCATGAAGAATGATAAGGACAAAGCCAACAAGGACAAAAGTATGCCGAAAGTTATGATCAATGCAAGATATTTAGACGAAATTTTGCTGGACTTCCGGGGTTCAGAATTGCATATGCTGAGTTTTTCTGATGAGCTAGTTGCACATAGACCTTGATTGTCCAAGAAGCTTCTGTCATAAGCAGGATTTTCAAATTCAAATGGGATCTTCCCAGATAGGTCATTGGAAGAGAGATTGAAATGGTTGAGCTTCAGACGCCCAAGCAGATCTGGAATTTGGCCAGAAAGTTGGTTTTCTGAAAGATCCAGTTCAGTAAGGACTGGTAGAAGACCAAGTTTCTCTGGAATTGGTCCAGAGAGTTGATTTCGACTGAAATTAAGAGTGTTGAGTGATTTCCATGATATAATCTCCGATGGAAGGAAGCCAGTAAGCTGATTCTGATCAAGAGAAAGAGTGGTTAAGCTAGGAAGAGCAGTAAGTTCCTGAGGGATAGTACCGTTAAAAAGGTTATTACCGGCGTCAAAAACCTTCAAATTCGTCCAGGAAGACACCCCGGTTGGAATCTTACCTGAAAACCTATTATCTCTGATTTCCAGCCGCGAAAGATTCCAAGACATTTTCTCAGGAAGCTCACCGGTAAAAGAATTCTTGTTCATTAGTACCTGACTCAAGTTTGTTGCTGTCCACATGCCACTAGGAATGTTCCCAGACAACCCATTATCATAAACCTTGACTATCACCAAACTAGTGCAATTTCCAAGAGAGCTTGGTAACTCCCCAGTGAGATTATTCTCATGAGCTACAAGTCCTACCAGCTTACCCAAATAACACAAATGGTCTGGCAGTTTACCAGTGAGCCTATTTCCCGAAACCTCGAACCCTCCAAGCTCTGAATACCTCCCAAAGTCCGGAGGCAATGTTCCTGTCAAGTTATTGTCGTACACTTTGAAATCTATGAGATTTGGTAGACGGCCAATGCTTGCTGGAATCTCACTAAAAAAACCATTATAAAACAAAGCTAACCCTGTTAACTTGGTCAGCTTTCCATAATCTTCTGGTATTGGCCCTGTTAAACGGTTGTCAGAAAGATCAATAACTTTCAAGTTCAATGCTTCAACCACTTGAGGTATATCCCCAGACAGGCGGTTCTTGAAGAGATAGATTATACTCAAATTCTTCAACAGAAACAAACCACTTGGGATTGTCCCATTCAAACGGTTCTTTGCCAAATCCAATTCTTCCAGTGCTGCCATTTCCCCGAGTGTTCCAGGGAGCTGTCCGATCAAATTTGATTCTCGTATCCATAAAGTCTTCAAATTTTTCAACTGGGTGAAATTTGAAGGCATTTTCCATGGCACAAGTTTTATATTGCTAGAGAGATTTAGGTCTTTAAGATTGGACAAGTTACCTATTTCTGGTGGGACGGAACCATTAAACTCGTTCATAAACAGCTGCAGGTTCCTGAGCTCATGTAACCGCCCAATGGCCGCTGGTATATCACCAGAAAAGTTGTTACCGGCAAGGCTAAGGTATCGAAGCCGAGGCAGGCTGTCGATATCGTCAGGAATCTTGCCAACAAAGTAGTTTTGAGAGAGGTCCAAGTACTCTAGCTTTGAACAGTTGTAGAGAGCTTTTGGGAACTCTCCAGGAAAGTAGTTGTAGCTGAGATCAATGAGTGTGAGGTTCTTGAGATCACAAATGAAGGGTGGAACTGATAGGGTGATGTTCGTGTCGACCAGAGACAATCCGGTGACGGAGTTGTTTGTGCAGTTGATCTCAGGCCCCCAGGAACAGTGGGAAGTGTTTGATGTTGATGGAATCCAATGACTGAGGAACGGTGGAGATTGCAAGTATGACTTTAGTTTTAGCAGGACAGCTTGTTCTTGGTCTTGCAATGACTGAGAGTTGGCATGGCTGATGAGGAGGAGGAGGAGGAAGAGAAGGAAGCAGAGATGGGTGTGGAGAGAAGATGTTTGGGTGAGTTTAGTCATTTTGTGATGGAGGGAGGTTCACAAGTTGGTCTGTTCCCGCTGTTTGAACACTCTGGTTTTGAGGACAAGTTAATTAGAGGATGCTCATTTCCTTGAAGGATGTCGAAAAACTGGAGACTTCAAAGTCATTTGCTGGACCGAGAAAAAGGTGCTGTCAATGGAGGAGACCAAGACTCTACCACCAATTTGTGGAGGAAAAAGGTGTGAACTTATTATATTCCATTTTTCCGATTTACAAGAAGCAAGTTATATATGCATTTCATTTCCAATTTTTTGTTTGCTTTATTTTCTTATTTTATAATAAGTCAAGGATCTGAGTTGAAGACCAGGAGCCCAATCAGTTGACATTATGTATACATAATGTGTGGAAGTCCGGATCAGAGAAAACTGTATTGAATGGTTGCCATAACATATATATACAAGCCAAAATCCTCCTTCCTTGCCAAAAATTTGAACTGCAAGAAATTTTATTGCTATAAAACTCACTTCTCTTGTCCATATTTTCGACTGAAAACTGGAATAATGGACCACACTGCACCAGAAACGTCTGCAGAAGATGAGGTAAGGTAATAAAACAAGCCAGGCCAAAGCCAAATGTGACGTGCGGGAAAGGCAAGAAGGCAAAACTTCAATTGAAGCTTCACGGAAGGAGGCCAACGGAAAAATGTGAAGGGTGAACAAAGAACGCCTTTGTTTGATGGAGACTTTGACCCAACAAAAGTATAGAGTTTTGGTCCCAGATGTTCACTCGAAAATTATGAATGGTAAGAGTAAAGGCAGGCTTCACGGAAGGAGGCCAATGGAAAAATGTGAAGGGTGAACAAAGAACGCCTTTGTTTGATGGAGACTTTGACCCAACAAAAGTATAGAGTTTTGGTCCCAGATGTTCACTCGAAAATTATGAATGGTAAGAGTAAAGGCAGGTACGTCTGGTTTTTCACTGATATAGACAGGAAAGGAAAAAAATGAAAACAAAATTCAACCAGAAGGAAGAATTGCAGATTGTGACAAAATGACTTTGAATGGAAAACAAGGGGAATAGCATAGGTGGGTTGTTCTCCTCTCCTGACACTTCACTTTTCTTTGTCATAGAAGAAGATGCACAAAATTTCAGTTCATGTGGGCTGTTGGTGTAAATAGAATCTCTAATGTAATAAACCCCACGGTAGTTTATAAGTCTATCAAAATATATGGATTCCATTGTTTCTAGCAACTGAAACTTTAGAGGAGTGTTAGCAACCTTCTCTCTAACATTCTCCTTTTCTTGCTTGACATGTGTCATTCTTCTTACACTTAAAACAATGTCATTAATATATTATACAAGTTAACTTTTGCTTTCCAAGTTTACCCTTATTAAATGTATTCAATTTATACAAAACAATTTCACAACTTTCTTACCATCTTATTAATTTTTTTCTAACGTCAATTATTTTTTTCAAAGAAAATATTTGCTTTTAAGAGGAAATGTCTGGATTTTATTTATTTATTTTAACACGAGGAAAAAAAAGTCGTTTGTGTTATAAAAAAAGAAAAAGAAAAGGCATTTCCTCTTTTTTGAAAAAAATTGACATTTTCTTTAAAAAAATAATTGACGTTTAAAAAAAAAAAGATTGTAAGAAAGTTGTGAAATTATTTTGGATAAATTGAATACATTTAATAAGGGTAAACTTGGAAAGCAAAAGTTAACTTGTATAATATATTAATGACATTGTTTTTAGTGTAAGAAGAATGACACATGTCAAGCAAAAAAGAGAGAAGGTCCAAAGGAGAAGGTTAGAGAAAAAGTTGCTAGCATTTCTCTTGTTGGAAAGAGGCCTTGGGGCTTGAGCTTCCTTTTGTATAATAGTATAGTTCTAGGTATGCTGGAGTAGTGCGTCATTCTCTCCTTACGCTCAAGTTTAAATCCTCATTTTCATATATTAGAATAATTTAGAAGTAATTTAAACTATCATTTGTATAAAAATTAGTATAGCTTTGGAGTATTCAAAGGGAAAAAGTATACAAGGCATACCCCTCATCTAAAAAAAAAGGAAACAATATTTTTTCCTTGTTTTGTTTTGGGTCTAAGAAGGAAGTAACACTTGTGTGAAATGGGGATAACACTGCTTTACTATCCTTGGCCAATCACGACATGCCATGCAAGATAACTTTTTCACATGGCAGTCTGTGATAGGCATGAGATAGCAAAACAGTATTATCCCCGCAAGTTTTTATGCTAAGAGGGCCAGTCCTAGCAGAACAAGATGGCCATTACCTTGAGTAGTTACAAGTAAAGGATTATGAACGGCTATGGTTGAAAGCTTGGGTAACAATTAACAGTTGGAGAGAATATGTTTCCTTCATTATTTACTTGATCTAATTTCCATCATTAATTAAAGCATTGTTTTTCTAAACTATGGGTATAATTGAAAAACTAAACAAATTATATATATACTAAAGCCCAATGCAACCAGATACTATTCATAAGCACTGTTCCTTGAACAGTGAAATGCCAGAAAAACCCCCGTTTCACTGTTACAAAGCCTTATATTTTCCCACAAATACAGTAAATTGTCGATTTTGCCCTTTTAAATTTTTTTCCTGATATACCCTTTTTTCCCTCTCTCTTTGGATGCTAACTCTCCCCGCTGTTACTTTTCTACAGAGTGATCGTTTGCTTCCAACCAGCTTGGTTAGGCTGGTTGGGGGGCAGCCATGGGATACATGGCTTCGGTTTTCGGGATTCGTTTGAGGCGTCGATTTCCATTTGGGATGGCGCTTTGCGAATCTCACCGTTCGTTTAGTCTTCATCTCATCTCATGTGTCGTTCGTTCAGCCATTCCAAAGTTCGTCTGAGAGATTTTCAATCTGCGAGTTCTTTCATCCTCTGTCCAACGTTCGTCTAATAGATTTTCGATCTACCAGTTCTTCCATTGTTTCTCTTCAGGTTTGCATCCCCTCAACTTTTTAATGGATTAATGATTTGCTGATGGGTTTCTGAGCATACTGTCGAATCCTTTGATTCCTTGACCAAATTGATTATGCTGCTGTGGTGATCTGTTGTAGTCAATATTGTTGTTGTGGGAAAGTAAGCATGCCAATTTCAACAATTTGTAATGATCTTGCTGCTGTAATGGGTTGTTAATTTGTTGTTGCATTGATAGGATTAGATGATTACAATATCTGAGCATGTTGGTGATTACAATATCTTGGACATGGTTTTCTTTTGTTTGTTGTAAAATAAAACATAAGCAGAAAGCCATGTTCAACAAACATCAATTTCTAGGGTTAGGGTTTTCGTTTCATTCTCAGATGATTTGATGGGCAACACGATTTGTTCAGGATGACCCTGCATATATATATTTGATTAATTGAGGGTCGAGATTATAAATGAGAACTCTCAGATGAGTTTTTGAAGTTCTCCGTTTTTTACTTTACAGGAAAAAATGGAAAATTGTTATTGATTATATTAGTATAATTTGTTTAGGCACCGTCTTTCTAAGATTTTATTGCTTGCATAGTTTATTTTCTATGTTTTTCTTTTTGATTCATTGCAACTGAGGTATTCGAGCTATCTCAGCCTTTGATTGTTGCTTTTGATATGTGTGAATGATGTGAAAATTCATAAAAGCAATTGTATTAATTCATTAATCAATTATAATGAATGATGTTAAAAAAGCCAAGTAGTTAGTCTTGACCAAAAGTTGATATATTAAAGCTAATGAACTAATCAACCCAAAAACTGAAGCATAAAAGCGTGCTCAGGGACCAATGTTGCTTTTCATATTTGATTTTCAAGTCTATTGGTGCTCTGGGACCAATCCTGCTTCTGATATTTTATTTTCAACTGATTTGCTTAGAAAAAATAGAAAACAAGTTTGATTTTTTGCAATCTCTGTTCATAAATGAGTAATTGTTGATGACGCTTCTTTTCTTTTTCTTTCTTTTGGCCTTTTTGGGTTGTTTCTGTGTTTTGTCTGTTTCGTTGCGGATGCCTTATCCACCTTTTCAATATATCGTTTCTCTTTAGAAAAGAAAATCAATATTCAAGATATCTTTGCTCCAAAATAATGTATGCATGCATTAATTTTGGTAAACTAAATTGAGTATATGCTTATGGGATTAAATATTTTTCCATATTTTTGTTGCACTGTTTCTTTTCTTATTCTTATATGCAGGGATGATAATTTGTTTTCTTTTCTTTTCAGTTTCAAACAGATTTACAATTCTTTTCTCTTGCTTAAATTTGTGAAATATATGTATATGGAGAGCCCATATTAAGAAATAGCGGTTACGCATTATGTGGCCTTTTTATTGGGTTTAACGATGGAGTACAATGTGTTCATTTGATGTTTTTAGCTGAGATTGTGATCAATTTCATTTTGTGGATTTTCAGGTTTTGCAAGATGATGGTAGTGTATGAGAGCGTCAAGAGGAGGCTGTGAGTAGAAGGCGGTTCTTTGCAGGCTAGACAAGGTTGAAAATGGTTTTTATTTTATTTATTTTTCCTATTTTTGTTAGACCCTTTCTGTTCACTTATTCTCCCCGAAATATTATGCCTAAAGTAGTTAAATAAATTATCACAACTATTCAAAAGTATATATATGTTTGGTATCATCTCATGTTGCGTACAAATTGAGCAATGAAAAGATGAAAGATCTGTTACAGAGAAACAGGTGGTGCAAATGTTACATTTGTATTTTTTTTGGTTTCGTTCTTTTGTTGTACTAATGCCTCATTGCCTTTTTTTTTTCCTTCGATGATGTGTCTCTGGAACCAGCAAAAGTTCCCTCTTTGGACTTGCTCCACTTGAAGCAGTGCTATTTAATATTGATAGAACTCCATGTGATTTAGATCCTATTCATTTCAATGCCTTCCACAAAATGCTTCTATAGGTAAAGTGATTGTTTTGTTTCCTACTATTCTGTCAGAAGGAAAATATGCAGGATTTATTTGGTCATAATTTGACATTTTTCTTGGGTTTTATGGACTACAATGTGTTCATTAGAAAGCATTAGTTCATTTGGTGTTTTTAGTTGAGGTTGTCGTGATTTTCATTTATTTTCTTTTTGTGGCTTTTCAGTTTTTGCAAGATGTTAACAGTGTACAAGAGAATCCAGAAGAGGCTATGAGTAGAAGGAGGTTCTTTGCAGGTTAGACAAGATTGAATATATATATATATATATTTCCTGTTTTTGTTCGAAACTTTTTGTTTACTTATTGTCCCAGAATATTATGCTCAAAGTAGTTAAATTTCTGTCCAAAATGTTTTATTTGTGTTTCTTGATTTGAATGAAAGTTTGGTATTTCATCCTTTTGAAGGAATTTTCTTTGAAATTTGGTCATAGCCAACTGCTATTATACCATTTTTAATAATTTGTTACAAACTTGATTTTAACCTATGTATTTGCTTGAACATTAATTTCTCACAGTTAACACAAGTCTTATTGATAAACTCTTATCATTAATTCTGCAATCTACCATATAGGCTAATCACATCATTTTATATTTCTTGAGTTGTAGGTATTGTGCTACAAATTTCAAGTGGAACCAAGTGTTATTTTACTAAGATTTGTAGGTGTTGTGACATAAATGGCAATACAGTTTATTTTTGTACTATATCAGCTTACTTCCTCATTGGATTAAACTTAGTCTATAAATGGCAATATATGTATAAGTTTTGACCATAGGTGTCTATAGATTTTCTATGCTTCTGTACAACAAACTTGCGCAAGGTTTATGGGTATTTGGTTTGATTTTATTAAAGTTTGGATCTTTTGGTTGCATTATGTTATAGGTATTTAATAATTTGTGCAATGAATGAAATTATACTTTTGTCCACCAGATTTGTACAATGCTTGGCGTATTTAAATTGTAGTTTATGCAATTGATTTTTTTGCCTATTTAATAAATTGTCACAGTTCTAAATTTGTTATCAATTAATTAAATAAATTGAGCTTATACCTTTGTCCATCAGATTAATAGAATGCTTGATGTATCTAAATTGTTGTTTGTCATGTTGATTTTTTAACTTAATTCATTGATAATTGTTATTGCCTTCATTCAACAGAAACCACTACTACAGTAGAGCCAACAAGAGATAGATCCCTTTTCAACAGACATCAAGGCAGAAAAATCCCCTTCCTCCACCAGAAGCATATATGTAAAGACATGTCCAAACTTTCTTGAACAAAGAGCAGCTCAACTGTTGATATTTTTATTGTTGCTTGGTTTAATAAAATATGATCAATATTTTAAGATAACAAGCATCATATAAAACATGTTATTAGTTTTTATCTTTTAACTTAAACTTGCTACATATTTTCATAACTTTGTACACATTTCAGACAGTTTTAAAACCCGCAGCATTGTGCGGGCACCTTTGCTAGTTTTATTTCTAATTCCTCTTGTTGAACTCAACCAAGCCTATCAAACATTTGTTGCCAAACTACCATCACCGTCTTCCAGTATCTGGTCACGCTTCGAATTCTTGAGCAGAGGAGCACCAACATAATCAGTCTTTTCTCTGTGAACTCCTGGATGGCCGCATCGGAGCAAGATTTGCGTAACGTCCTTCATGGAAGGCCTAGCAGAAGGAAGTTTCTCGGTGCAATAGATGCCAAGTCTGAAAACGGAGCACATTTCATCCAAGTACGAAGGTTCTTTGATGTCCTTGTCCAAAGCATCGGCAAGAGGGTTGTCTTCTTGAACATGGCGCCATGCCCATTCGGCAAGAGCAGTGTGTTCGTCACCATTATTAGCTTCCTTTCCGGTGGTCAACTCCAGAAGGACGACCCCAAAACTATATACATCAATCTTCTCATTCACTCGTATTCTATGAGCACATTCTGCATTCAAGTGAAAATAAAATAAAATAAAACCTGTGAGATTGCTAATAGAAACAGAGGAAAAATAACACATATTTCTTTAGGAACGAACTTTAACATTTGTAGGGTGTAAGGTTTACCTGGAGCAATGTAGCCAAAGGAGCCAGCAAAAGCCGACATTGTAGCAAGTTCTCCTTGCTTGACCAACATCTTGGCTAGACCAAAATCTGCTATTTTTGCATTAAAATCAGAGTCTAACAAGATGTTACTCGATTTCACGTCTCGATGCACAACGGGTGGCACACAGTCATGATGCATATAACAGAGGCCCTGAGCAGCCCCCACTGCAATATGCAACCTCTTAGGCCAGTCCAGCGCAACATGGTGAACTGACCTAGAGAGATTGGATGGCCTGTTTCTCTTGTGCAGCCATCGATCCAGACTTCGATTCTCCGAGTACTCATAGACAAGTAGCTTTGAATTGTCCTTGGATATACAGCACATCAGCTTCACTATGTTGGCATGTCGAATGGAACTCAATATCTTGACTTCTGCAAGAAATTCTTTTTCAAGCTTCTCTTCTAACTTCTTATCTTTCCAAATCTTTTTCACGGCAACAACATCGCCTGTACGATTGACAGGAACACAATAAACTTTTCCTGATCCGCCACTTCCAATCAAATTACTTTCCGTCAATCCTGAGAGAATTTTTGACACACTGAAATTCAACCTCTGAAATGCGGTGAGCTTCCAACCAGAACCCGATCTGTTTCTCTTCCAATAACTTCTGACCATGAAGAATGATAAGGACAAAGCCAACAAGGACAAAAGTATGCCGAAAGTTAAGATCAATGCAAGATATGTAGACCAAATTTTGCTGGACTTTCGAGGTTGAGAATTACATATGCTGAGTTTTGCTGAGGGGCTAGTTGCACAGAGACCTTGATTGTCCAAGAAGCTTCCGTCATAAGCAGGATTTTCAAATTCAATTGGGATCTTCCCAGACAGGTGATTGGAAGAGAGATTGAAGTTGCTGAGCTTCAGATGCCCAAGTTGAGCTGGAATTTGGCCAGAAAGTTGGTTTTCTGAAAGGTCCAGTGCAGTAAGGACTGGTAGAAGACCAAGTCCCGCTGGAATTGGTCCAGAGAGTTTATTTCGACTGAAATTAAGAAAGTTGAGTGATTTCCATGACATAATCTCTGATGGAAGGAAGCCAGTAAGCTGATTCTGATCAAGAGAAAGAGTGATTAAGCTCGGAAGAGCAGTAAGTTCCTGAGGGATAGTACCGTTAAAAAGGTTATTACCGGCGTCAAAAACCTTCAAGTTCCAGGATGACATCCCGGTTGGAATGTTACCTGAAAATCTGTTATCTCTGATTTCCAGCCGTGTAAGACTCCGAGATATTTTCTCAGGAAGCTCACCGGTAAGAGAGTTGTTGCTCATCATTACCTGATCCAAGTTTGGTGCTGTCCACATGCCACTAGGAATGTTCCCAGACAATCCATTATCATAAACCTTCACTTCTGTTAAACTAGTGCAATTTCCAAGAGAGCTTGGTAACTCCCCAGTGAGATTGTTCTCATAAGCTACAAGTGTTGACAGCTTACCCCGATAGCACAAATGGTCTGGCAGTTTGCCAGTGAGCCTATTCCCCGAAACCTCGAACCCTTCAAGCTCTGAATACCTTCCAAAGTCTGGAGGCAATGTTCCAGACAAATTATTGATGAACACTCTGAACTGTTTGAGATTTGGTAGACGGCCAATGCTTGCTGGAACCGCACCAGAAAAACCATTTAAAAACAAAGCTAACCATGTTAATTTGGTAAGGTTTCCATAATCTTGTGGTATTGGGCCTGTTAAATGGTTTGTAGAAATATCAATGACAGTCAAGTTCAATGCTTCAACCACTTGAGGTACATACCCAGACAGGCTGTTGTTGTAGAGATAGATTATACTCAACTTCTTCAACAGAAACAAAACACTTGGGATTGTCCCATTTAAACTGTTGGTTGCCAAATCCAATTCTTCCAGTGCTGCCATTTCTCCAAGTGTTCCGGGGAGTTCTCCAATCAAATTCGATCCGCGTATATACAAAGTCTTCAAGTTTTTCAACTTGGTGAAATTGGAAGGTAGATTCCATGGCACAAGTTTTGTATTGAAAGAGAGACTTAGGTGTTTAAGATTGGACAAGTTACCTATTTCTGGTGGCACGGAACCATTAAAGTTGTTCATATACAGCTGCAGGTTCCTGAGCTCTTGTAACCGCCCAATAGCCGCCGGTATGTCACCAGAAAAGTAGTTAGCGCTAAGGTCAAGGTATTGAAGCCGATGCAAGCTATCGATATCGTCAGGAATCTTGCCATCAAAGGAATTTTGAGAGAGGTTCAAGTACTGTAGCTTTGAACAGTTGTAGAAAGCTTTTGGGAACTCTCCAGCAAAGTTGTTGTAGCTGAGATCAATGAGTGTGAGGTTCTTGAGATCACAAATGAAAGGTGGAACTGGTAGGGTGATGTTCGTGTGGACCAGAGACAATCCGGTGACGGAGTTGTTTGTGCAGGTGATCTCAGGCTGCCAGGAACAGTGGGAAGTGTTTGATGTTGATGGAATCCAATGACTGAGGAACGGTGGAGATTGCAAGTATGACTTTATTTTTAGCAGAACAGCTTGTTCTTGGTCTTGCAATGACTGAGAGTTGGCATGGCTGATGAGGAGGAGGGGGAGGAAGAGAAGGAAGCAGAGATGGGTGTGGAGAGAAGATGTTAGGGTAGGTTCAGTCATTTGGTGATGGAGGTTCAGAAGTTGGTTTGTTCCCGCGGCATGAACTCTGGTTTTGATGACAAGACAAGTAAGTTAAGGGAAGTTGATTTCCTTGTAGTGTTGGAAAGTGGAAACTTCAAAACCATTTGCAGGGCCACAAACGAATGCAAACTTTTGGCAATTTGAGTGGAGGACCTGGAAAATGATGGTCAACGGAGACCATTTAGCCTACCACCAATTAGTGGAGGACCTGGAAAATTATGGCAATTTGAGTGGAGGACCTGGATTGTTCTTATCAGTTAGCTTAGCTGTTAACTTATTATATTCGAAGGTTTGTTCACAAGAAACAAAGTTATATCAGGAGCCCAACCAATTGACTTTTTGTTTTGTTTTGATCAAATGTGGGTCAGGGGTTCGAACTTGGTACCTCATCCAACGTGGGGAAGAGAAGTAGCACTAGACCAAGAGCTACTTGATACCAGTTGATATTCTATATATGTTATGGTTATGGCAGCTAAAATCCTCTCCTTCCTTCCTTGCCAAAGTTTTAAACTGCAAGAAATTATATTGTTAAAGCCACAAATGTCTGCAGAAGATAAGGCAAGTTTTCGAATAAAACAAGGCAGGCTGAAAGCCAAACGTGACGTACGTGAAGGGCAAGACGGCATTGAAAGTTCCTTCCTGGAATGTCACGTGTGAACAGAGAACGCCATTGTTGAATGAAGACTTGATTTATTGCTTTTTAATTTTAATGGGAGACTTTGATCCCATATTGTTATTATTTTCCACTGATACAGACGGGAGGAGAAAAATGAAAAAAAAAATTCCACTGGAATGAAAAGTTGCAGAGGTGTGACGAAATGGCATTAATTGGAAAACAAGCAAGAACCTAGGTGGGTGGGTTGTTGTCCTAACACACTCACGTTTGTTTGTTTCAGTTCTAGAAGATGCACAAAATTTCAATTCATGTGGGCTTTGAACTTTGGAGAAAAGTTGAGTCATGATATCAATGGGTTTTGGTGGAAATAGATTTGTAGTCTGTCAAATATATGGACTGCATTATTTCTAAAAGCTGATAGTGAAAAGCAGTATGCATCCAGATGCAGTGCAGGGCCAACAACCAAGATGCTGGAAAAAAGAAATGCAAGTTTTCTGTTGACCAATCTTGGCCTCTCTTCTTCTACTCAAACTTTATGTGTATCATGTGAACTTTTGACTCAAAAACCAAGCGTCAAGGACCTTGCTGATAACTTAATGAAATCACAAATTTCTTTAGATATTAATTAGATATTATCACGTTCGCACGTGCAGGTGCAAACTGTATGAAGTTAGTTATTTACCCCAAAAGAATTCAGAAAAATTATTTTCATATTGTATGAAGTTTGTTGACTCAAAAAAGTCACCACTCACCACTCACCACTCACCTACAGGAAGCCCACGAAATTAGTTTGGGCCTTGACTGATTGAATTGACTGCTTAGGGCCCTCAGTTTTCTACTTTGTTTTTGTTTTTGGTTTTTAATGTAAGAGAGAGTCTAAGCCCAGTTTGGTCTGGTCCGTTATTTTCTCTCTTGATTAAAGTCCGTTCGGCTTGGCCCAAGCCTAATAAATTTTGGACCGAATTGGCCTGGCCCATTGACTAGGCTTAGCTACAAGGGGGAGAGGTTTCTCTTACACATACATTACGTATCAAGGTGTCATGAGAGTTCAAACTAAGACCACTAGTTAGCAAGTGAATGCCCTTTTCCACTTGGCTAGACCCCGTTGGCTCCTACTTTGTTTTATTATTACTGAGTTAAAATTAAAATAGAGAATCCCCTAATATAAATTGAATTTCCTTATGCTTAAAGGACTATGTTTGGTCAGACCGAAACAAAAAGGACTGGAAATCTCTACAAATGATAAAATAGAGAAAAGGGCACTTGTTTTCACATCCCGCATCAATTAGTATCGCACCGTTGAGTAGCTACTTATCAGATTGGCAAAATCCTTGAACGGCTATAATCTAATGCTTGGCTAACAAGTAAAGGATTATGAACGGCTATGGTTACGTGCGAGTTTAATGAGATTAGGATTCGTTTTTAGTTTCGTTCTATGTATTTTATTTTCAATTTCACGTTTGTCCCAGTGAGATTAGGATTTCCTTATTCTGAAAGGATAGGATTTTGGTCTGAATTGTTTATAAATACAAGTCCACTTGTTCTCACACTTGGCATAGCAAGAAAAGAAACCCAGTAGAGTTACCTCAATCAAAGACGATCCATCAATATCACTAATCTTCGTCTTCTTTTTTGACAGTGCAAGCAAACTTGTTGAAGATGGACTTCGAGCAGTTTTATCGTTGTTACTCTGTCTCCTCAATTGGCAAGCCACATGCGGAAAACGGTGATAAAATTATAATGCCGCCGTCGGCTCTCCATCGCCTTGTTTGGGGTCCACAGGTGGCCTACCCTATGCTGTTTCAGCTCAACAATCCCAATTCTGAATCTGGACGAGTTACTCATTGCGGGGTCTTGGAATTTGTTGCCGATGAGGGCTTTGTATTTTTACCATCTTGGATGATGCACAACCTGCTTTTACAAGAGGGTAACCTTGTTCATGTCAAAAGCCAAAGCCTTGGGAAGGGAACATATGTCAAACTGCAACCTCACACCAAGGACTTTCTTGATATCTCAAACCCTAAAGCCGCTCTGGAGACGGCGTTGAGGAGCTACTCTTGTTTAACCATTGGTGACACTATCATGCTTCCTTATAACAGTAAGAAGTATTACATCAACATAATTGAAACAAAGCCCTCCTCTGCAATCTGTATAGTTGATACCGACTGCGAGGTTGATTTTGCCCCTCCTCTTGATTATGTGGAGCCTGAAAAGAAGCCAGCACCATCCACTCTGCCAACGAAGAGACCACAAGAAGTTGAAGAAGATGAACAAGAGACACCTGAAAAGATAGCAAAGTTCAGTCCCTTTACTGGTTCAGCCAGACGATTGGATGGAGAACCGGTCTTGACACAATCCGTTGCACCTGCAGTTCCCTCTCCTCCGGAACTCAGGCAGCGCCAACTGGAGAGTGAAAATGGAACCAACAAAAAGGGTTCTAAGTCATCAGCTTCTGCTTCACTTCAACATTCTGGAAAGCTTGTGTTTGGTTCAAATGTGAACCGGCCTGTGAATGCAATCCCAAAAGTTGCCCCAAACAACCGCAGCAGGCAAGAGCCCCCTCACAAGGCAGAAGAGCCAAAGTTGCAAGCATTCACAGGGAAGAAGTATACCCTGAAAGGGTGAAGTTAGGGCATATCGATCCTTCATCTAAAACATATGAATTAAACGCTTAGCTAATATGTAAAGGGTTAGGAACGGCTATGGTTGAAAACTTGGATAATAAGTAACACCCAGAGTGGGAGAATCTGTTTCCTTTATTATTTGCTTGTTCTGAATACCATCAATTAAATTTTGAAGCAATTGGAATTGTTATCTTTTCTACTCCTTGTTCTCTGATTCTTCCTTTTGTAATTTTCATACATGATTGGTGCCATTAAAATAACAACTCAATGTACGTAATAAATATCTTTCATACATACATTACACATAATTGGTATTGTTTGCTTGTTAAGCTCATTTATCCTGGATTGGATTGCGTAATAAAATCAGGGATGTAAACTGTGAGTAGTTTACTTTTATTGCTTGCACTCTCAGGGAATTAAGTTGCTTGCATCTCTAAATCTTCTCAATGGTGGGATGACTTTTGTTGAGCATCGGAGCAAGATATGCAGAACCTGCTTCACTAATTTTCTCTAAGACTGTTATCAGATATACAAGCTGTAGCATTACATTGCAATCACTAATCAAGATCAATGCACAATTCTGAGTTTTCTGTTCTCTGCTTTCTTCCTTATTCTTCTCTAAATTCCTCTACTGTCATCAACAACATCGCCTGTACGATTGACAGGAACACAATAAACTTTTCCTGAGCCGCCACTTCCAATCATAATACTTTTTGAAACTCTGAAATTCAACCTCTGAAATAAGGTGAGCTTCCAATCAGAATCCGATCTGTTTCTCTTCCAATAAGCTCTGACCATGAAGAATGATAAGGACAAAGCCAACAAGGACAAAAGTATGCCCAAAGTTAAGATCAATGCAAGATATGTAGACCAAATTTTGCTGGAATTTCGAGGTTGAAAATTACATATGCTGAGTTTTGCTGAGGGCCTAGCTGCACAGAGACCTTGATTGTCCAAGAAGCTTCTGTCATAAGCAGGATTTTCAAATTCAATTGGGATCTTCCCAGATAGGTGATTGGAAGAAAGATTGAAGTTGCTGAGCTTCAGATTCCCAAGTTGAGCTGGAATTTGGCCAGAAAATTGGTTTTCTGAAAGGTCCAGTTCAGTAATGACTGGTAGAAGACCAAGTCCTGCTGGAATTGGTCCAGAGAGTTGATTTCGACTCAAATTAAGAGCGTTGAGTGATTTCCATGATATAATCTCTGATGGAAGGAAGCCAGTAAGCTGATTCTGATCAAGAGAAAGAGTGATTAAGCTAGGAAGAGTAGTAAGTTTCTGAGGGATAGTACCGTTAAAAAGGTTATTACCGGCGTCAAAAACCTTCAAGTTCCAGGATGACACCCCGGTTGGAATGTTACCTGAAAATCTGTTATCTCTTATTTCCAGCCGTGTAAGATTCCGAGACATTTTCTCAGGAAGCTCACCGGTAAGAGAGTTGTTGCTCATCAGCACGTGAATCAAGTTTGGTGCTGTCCACATGCCACTAGGAATGTTCCCAGACAATCCATTACCATAAACCTTCACTTCTGTTAAACTAGTGCAATTTCCAAGAGAGCTTGGTAACTCCCCAGTGAGATTGTTCTCATAAGCTACAAGTGTTGACAGCTTACCCCAATAGCACAAATGGTCTGGCAGTTTGCCAGTGAGCCTATTCCCCGAAACCTCGAACCCTTCAAGCTCTGAATACCTTCCAAAGTCTGGAGGCAATGTTCCAGACAAATTATTGATGAACACTCTGAACTGTTTGAGATTTGGTAAACGGCCAATGCTTGCTGGAACAGCACCAGAAAAACCATTTAAAAACAAAGCTAACCATGTTAATTTGGTAAGGTTTCCATAATCTTGTGGTATTGGGCCTGTTAAATAGTTTGTAGAAATATCAATGACAGTCAAGTTCAATGCTTCAACCACTTGAGGTACATCCCCAGACAGGCTGTTGTTGTAGAGATAGATTATACTCAAATTCTTCAACAGAAACAAAACACTTGGGATTGTCCCATTTAAACTGTTGTATGCCAAATCCAATTCTTCCAGTGCTGCCATTTCTCCAAGTGTTCCGGGGAGTTCTCCAATCAAATTCGATCCGCGTATATACAAATTCTTCAAGTTTTTCAACTTGGTGAAATTGGAAGGCAGATTCCATGGCACAAGTTTTGTATTGAAAGAGAGACTTAGGTGTTTAAGATTGGACAAGTTACCTATTTCTGGTGGCACGGAACCATTAAAGTTGTTCATATACAGCTGCAGGTTCCTGAGCTCTTGTAACCGCCCAATAGCCGCCGGTATGTCACCAGAAAAGTAGTTAGCGCTAAGGTCAAGGTATTGAAGCCTAGGCAAGCTGTCGATATTGTCAGGAATCTTGCCATCAAAGGAATTTTGAGAGAGGTTCAAGTACTGTAGCTTTGAACAGTTGTAGAAAGCTTTTGGGAACTCTCCAGCAAAGTAGTTGTAGCTGAGATCAATGAGTGTGAGGTTCTTGAGATCACAAATGAAAGGTGGAACTGGTAGAGTGATTTTCGTGTTGACCAGAGACAATCCGGTTACGGAGTTGTTTGTGCAGGTGATCTCAGGCTGCCAGGAACAGTGGGAAGTGTTTGATGTTGATGGAATCCAATGGCTGAGGAACGGTGGAGATTGCAAGTATGACTTTAGTTTTAGCAGAACAGCTTGTTCTTGGTCTTGCAATGACTGAGAGTTGGCATGGCTGATGAGGAGGAGGGGGAGGAAGAGAAGGAAGCAGAGATGGATGTGGAGAGAAGATGTTAGGGTTGGTATAGTCATTTGGTGATGGAGGTTCAGAAGTTGGTTTGTTCCCGCGGCATGAACTCTGGTTTTGAGGACAAGACAAGTAAGTTAGGGGAAGTTGATTTCCTTATAGTGTTGGAAAGTGGAAACTTCAAAACCATTTGCAGGGCCACAAACAAATGCAAGCTTTTGGCAATTTGAGTGGAGGACCTGGAAAATGATGGTCAACGGAGACCATTTAGTCTACGACCAATTAGTGGAGGACCTGGAAAATGATGGCAATTTGAGTGGAGGAACTGGAAAATGATTGTGCTTATCCGTTAGCTCAGCTGTTAACTTATTATATTTAATTGTTTTTTTACAAGAAACAAGTTATATCAGGAGCCCAACCAGTTGACTTTTTGTTTTGTTTTGATCAAATGGGGGTTCGGGGGTTTCGAACTTGGTACCTCATCCAGCGTGAGGAAGAGAAGTAGCACTAGACCAAAAGCTACTTGATACCAGTTGACATTCTATATATGTTATGGTTATGGCAGCTAAGATCCTCTCCTTCCTTCCTTGCCAAAGTTTTAAACTGCAAGAAATTATATTGTTAAAGCCGCAAATGTCTGCAGAAGATAATGCAAGTTTTCGAATAAAACAAGGCAGGCTGAAAGCCAAACGTGACGTACGTGAAAGGCAAGACGGCATTGAAAGTTCCTTCCCGGAATGTCACGTGTGATCAGAGAACGCCATTGTTGAATGAAGACCTGATTTATTGCTTTTTAATTTTTAACGGAAGACTTTGATCCCATATTATTATTATTTTCAATCGAAACATTCTGAAGGGTAAGAAGAATAACGGCAGCACGTCTGGTTTTCCACTGATACAGACAGGGGAAGGAGAAAAATGGAAAATAAAATTCCACTGGCAAAGAAAAGTTTCAGAGGTGTGACGAAATGGCATTAACTCATGTGGGTGGGTTGTTGTCCTGACCCTAACACACTCACATTTGTTTCTTTCAGTTCCAGAAGATGCACAAAATTTCAATTCATGTGGGCTTTTAACTTTGGAGAAAAGTTGAGTGATGATATCAAATCAATGGGTTTTGGTGGAAATAGATTTGTAGTCAAATATATTGACTGCATTATTTCTAGAAGCTGATAGTGAAAAGCAGTATGCATCCAGATGCAGTGTCACTTGTGAGCTTTTGAGTCAAAAACCAAGCGTCAAGGACCTTGCTGATAACTTAATAAAATCAAAAAGTTCTTTAGATATTAATTAAGGGATATGATTTCCCCACTCCCCTTTTCTCCACCTACACTCCCTTTTGCTTGTTAATACTTTTTAATCAATTTTGTTCATTTTCTTTCCTATTCTACCTTTACCTTGCTGAGCAGGCCTGTGAATGCAATCCCGAAAGTTGCCCCAAACAACCGCAGGCAAGAGCCCCCTCACAAGGCAGAAGAGCCAAAGTTGCAAGCATTCACAGGAAAGAAGTATACCCTGAAAGGGTGAAGTTAGGGCATATAGATCCTTCATCTAAAACATATGAATTAAACACTTAGCTAATATGTAAAGGGTTAGGAACGGCTATGGTTGAAAACTTGGATAACAACACCCAGAGTGGGAGAATCTGTTTCCTTTATTATTTCCTTGTTCTGAATACCATCAATTAAATTTTGAAGCAAGTGGAACTGTTATCTTTTCTACTCCTTGTTCTCTGATTCTTCCTTTTGTAATTTTCATACATGATTGGTGCTATTAAAATAAGGGAGATTCACTATTATACCCAATATATGAGCTGAAATTATTATTTAAAAAAAAAAAAACCCTTATATGAAATAGATTTTAGAAAGACACCCAAAGCCTATTTACAACATAACAAAAAGGCTTTTAGCTTATTTTAAATTACAAAACTATCACTAATTTCTTAAAACAAACCCAACTCCAAAATCTCATAAAAAAACCCAAAACACCAAAAGGGCATCAAAGTAACTTAATAATCAAAATTAAATTTAATAGGGCCACTGTCATTTTTTAGGTTTTTTCTTTTTTTTATAGAAATTAAATGGTGTAGAGTTTATCTATATTATTAGTGCTAAGAATGGGTACATGACTAAATATCCCTTAAAATAACAACTCAATGTACGTAATAAATATCTTTCATACATACATTATACATAATTGGAACCGTTTGGTTGTTAAGCTCATTTATCCTGGATTGGATTGCGTAATAAAATAGGGGATGTAAACTGTGAGTAGTTTACTTTTGTTGCTTGCACTCTCAGGGAATTAAGTTGCTTGCATCTCTAAATCTTCTCAATGGTGGGGTGACTTTTGTTGAGCATCGGAGCAAGATATGCAGAACCTCCTTCATGGAAGGCCTAGCAGAAGGAAGTGTCTCGGTGCAATAGATGCCAAGTTTGAAAACGGAGCACATTTCATCCAAGTAACAAGGTTCTTTGATGTCCTGGTCCAGAGCATCGACAAGTGGGTAGTTTTCTTGAAAGTGGTGCCGCGCCCATTCAGCAAGAGAAGTGTGTTCGTCGCCATCATTAGCTTCCCTTCCAGTGGTCAACTCCAGAAGGATGACCCCATAACTATATACATCAATCTTCTCGTTCACTCGTGTTGTGTGAGCATATTCTGCCATCAGGTTAGAAAACCCGGTTGACTGAGATTGCTAATGGAAACAGAGGAAAAATAACACACGTTTCTTTAGGAACTAGACTCCAACATTTGTGGGGGTGTAATGTTTACCTGGGGCAATGTAGCCGAAGGAGCCAGCAACAGCTGACAGTGTAACAAGTTCTCCGTGCTTGACCAAGATCTTGGCTAGACCAAAATCAGCTATTTTTGCATTAAAATCAGAGTCCAACAAAATGTTACTCGATTTCATGTCTCGATGCACAACGGGTGGCACACAGTCGTGATGCATGTAGCAGAGGCCCCGAGCAGCTCCCACTGCAATCTGCAACCTCTTAGGCCAGTCCAGCACAACATGGTGGACTGAACTCGTGAGATTGGATGGCCTGTTTCTCTTGTGAAGCCATTGATCCAGGCTTCGATTCTCTGAGTACTCATAGACAAGAAGTTTTGAATTGTCCTTGGATATACAGCACATCAGCTTCACTATGTTGGCATGTCGTATGGAACTCAATATCTTGACTTCTGCAAGAAATTCTTTTTCAAGCTTCTCTTCTAACTTCTTATCTTTCCAAATCTTTTTCACGGCAACAACATCGCCTGTACGATTGACAGGAACACAATAAACTTTTCCTGAGTCGCCGCTTCCAATCATATTACTTTCTGTCAATCCTGAGAATTTTTGACACTCTGAAATTCAACCTCTGAAATGCGGTGAGCTTCCAATCAGAATCCGATCTGTTTCTCTTCCAATAAGCTTTGACCATGAAGAATGATAAGGACAAAGCCCACAAGGACAAAAGTATGCCGAAAGTTAAGATCAATGCACGATATGTAGACGAAATTTTGCTGGACTTTAGAGGTTGAGAATTACATATGCTGAGTTTTGCTGAGGGGTTAGTCGCACAGAGACCTTGATTGTCCAAGAAGCTTACGTCATAAGCAGGATTTTCAAATTCAATTGGGATCTTCCCAGATAGGTGATTGGAAGAGAGATTGAAGTTGCTGAGCGTCAGATGCCCAAGTTGAGCTGGAATTTGGCCAGAAAGTTGGTTTTCTGAAAGGTCCAGTGCAGTAAGGACTGGTAGAAACCCAAGTCCCGCTGGAATTGGTCCAGAGAGTTTATTTCGACTGAAATTAAGAGTGTCGAGTGATTTCCATGATATAATCTCTGATGGAAGGAAGCCAGTAAGCTGATTCTGATCAAGAGAAAGAGTGATTAAGCTAGGAAGAGCAGTAAGTTCCTGAGGGATAGTACCGTTAAAAAGGTTATTACCGGCGTCAAAAACCTCCAAGTTCCAGGATGACACCCCGGTTGGAATGTTACCTGAAAATCTGTTCTCTCTTATTTCCAGCCATGTAAGATTCCGAGACATTTTCTCAGGAAGCTCACCGGTAAGAGAGTTGTTGCTCATCAGCACCAGACTCAATTTTGGTGCTGTCCACATGCCACTAGGAATGTTCCCAGACAATCCATTATCATGAACCCTCACTTCTGTTAAACTAGTGCAATTTCCAAGAGAGCTTGGCAACTCCCCAGTGAGATTGTTCTCATAAGCTACAAGTGTTGACAGCTTATCCCAATAGCACAAATGGTCTGGCAGTTTTCCAGTGAGCCTATTCCCCGAAACCTCGAACCCTTCAAGCTCTGAATACCTTCCAAAGTCTGGAGGCAATATTCCAGACAAATTATTGCTGAACACACTGAACTGTTTGAGATTTGGTAGACGGCTAATGCTTGCTGGAACCTCACCAGAAAGAACATTATAAGACAAAGCTAACCATGTTAAGTTGGTAAGCTTTCCATAATCATCTGGTATTGGGCCTGTTAAATGGTTTTCAGAAAGATCAATAACTTGCAAGTTCGATGCTTCAACCACTTGAAGTATGTCCCCAGACAGGCTGTTCCCTAACAAATCCAATTCTTCCAGTGCTGCCATTTTACCCAGTGTTCCAGGGAGCTCTCCCATCAGATTCGATTCACTTATATACAGAGTCTTCAACTTTTTCAACTGGGTGAAATTGGAAGGCAGGTTCCATGGCACAAGTTCTGTATTGTAAGAGAGACTTAGGTGTTTAAGATTGGACAAGTTACCTATTTCTGGTGGCACGGAACCATTAAAGTTGTTAATAGACAGCTGCAGATTCCTGAGCTCTTGTAACCTCCCAATAGCCGCCGGTATGTCACCAGAAAAGTCGTTAACGCTAAGGTCTATGTATTGAAGCCCAGGCAAGCTGTCGATATCTTTCGGAATCTTGCCACCAAAGGAGTTTTGAGAGAGGTTCAAGTACTGTAGCTTTGAACAGTTATAGAAAGCTTTTGGGAACTCTCCAGCAAAGTTGTTGTGGCTGAGATCAATGAGTGTGAGGTTCTTGAGATCACAAATGAAAGGTGGAACTGGTAGGGCGATGTTCGCGTTGACCAGAGACAATCCGGTGACAGAGTTGTTTGTGCAGGTGATCTCAGGCTGCCAGGAACAGTGGGAAGTGTTTGATGTTGGTGGAATCCAATGGCTGAGGAATGGTGGAGATTGCAAGTATGACTTTAGTTTTAGCAGGACTGCTTGTTCTTGGTCTTGCACTGACTGAGAGTTGGCATGGCTGCTGAGGAGGAGGAGGAGGAAGAGAAGGAAGCAGAGATGGGTGTGGAGAGAAGATGTTGGGGTTGGTTTAGTCATTTGGTGAGGGAGGTTCAGAAGTTGGTCTGTTCCCGCGGTTTGAACAGTCTTGGTTTGAGGACAAGTTAACTAGAATAAGTTCATTTCCCTTCATTTCTTTTAATATATTTAATTTTCTCACAATTAGTTCACTCTTTTTCGTTTGTTATTTTCCATTCCAACACCTTTTTCTATTTCTTTTCCACCTTCCATCTTTCCTCGTGTTGTTCCCTTCTTGTTTTCCTGTTTTCCCCTTTTCTCAGACCACAACAACAAAAACAAAAAACAAAAAAACAAACTTTTAGTCTCCATCGTTGGACTGAAGGCATGGTCATTGATAATGGACCACACTGCACCAGAAACGTCTGCAGAAGATGAGGTAAGGTAATAAAACAAGCCAGGCCAAAGCCAAATGTGACGTGCGGGAAGGGCAAGAAGGCAAAACTTCAATTGAAGCTTCACTGAAGGAGGCCAATGGAAAAATGTGAAGGGTGAACAAAGAACGCCTTTGTTTAATGGAGACTTTGACCCAACAAAAGTTTAGAGTTTTGGTCCCAGATGTTGACTCGAAAATTATGAATGGTACTAAGAGTAAAGGCAGGTACGTCTGGTTTTTCACTGATATAGACAGGAAAGAAAATAAAATGAAAATAAAATTCAACCAGAAGGAAGAATTGCAGATTGTGACAAAATGCCTTAGAATAAAATTAAACTCACCAGTCACCACTTGCTTTGAGGACGTGATGTGAATCACCTAAAAGAAGCGCACAAAACCAAAAACTAATTGTTAGAAAGAGGCCTTGAGCTTCCTTTTGTATAATAGTATAGTTCTAGGTATGCCGGAGTAGTGCATCATTCTCTCCTTATGCTCAAGTTTAAATCCTCATTTTTGTGTATTAGAATAATTTAAAAATAATTTAGACTATCATTTATATAAAAATTAGTATAGCTCTGAAGTATTCAAAGGGAAAAAGCATACAAGGCATACCCTTCATCTAAAAAAAAGGAAACAATATTATTTCCTTGTTTTGTTTTTGGTCTAAGAGGGAGAAACACTTGTGTGAAACGGGGATCACATTGTCTTACTATCCTCGGTCAATCATGGACATATCATGCGGGATAACTTTTTCACGTGGCAGTCTGTGATCGACATGGAATAGCAAAACAGTGTTATCCCTGCAAGTTTTTCTGCTAAGAGGGGCCAGTCCTAGCAGAACAAGATGGCCATTACCTCAAGTAGTTACAAATAAAGGATTATGAACAGCGATGGTTGAAAGCTTGGGTAACAAGTAACAGTTGGAGAGAATATGTTTCCTTCATTATTTCCTTGATCTAATTTCCATCATCAATTAAAGCATTGTTTTTCTAACCTATGGGTATAATTGAAAAACTAAACAAATTTTACTTCTAATTCCTCTTGTTGAACTCAACCAAGCTTATCAAACATTTGTTGCCGAACTACCAACACCGTCTTCCAGTATCTGCTCGCGCTTCGAATTCTTGAGCAGAGGAGCACCAACATAATCAGTATTTTCTCTGTGAACTCCTGGATGGCCGCATCGGAGCAAGATTTGCAGAACCTCCTTCATGGAAGGCCTAGTAGAAGGAAGTTTCTCGGTGCAATAGATGCCAAGTCTGAAAACGGAGCACATTTCATCCAAGTAGCAAGGTTCTTTGATGTCCTTGTCCAAAGCATCGGCAAGAGGGTTGTCTTCTTGAACATGGCGCCATGCCCATTCGGCAAGAGCAGTGTGTTCGTCGCTATCATTAGCTTCCCTTCCGGTGGTCAACTCCAGAAGGACGACCCCAAAACTATATACATCAATCTTCTCATTCACACGTATCGTATGAGCACATTCTGCATTCAAGTGAAAATAAAATAAAATAAAATAAAACCTGTGAGATTGCTAATAGAAACAGAGGAAAAATAACACATATTTCTTTAGGAACTAACTTTAACATTTGTAGGGTGCAAGGTTTACCTGGAGCAATGTAGCCAAAGGAGCCAGCAACAGCCGACATTGTAGCAAGTTCTCCTTGCTTGACCAACATCTTGGCTAGACCAAAATCTGCTATTTTTGCATTAAAATCAGAGTCTAACAAGATGTTACTCGATTTCACATCTCGATGCACAACGGGCGGCACACAGTCATGATGCATATAGTGGAGGCCCTGAGCAGCCCCCACTGCAATATGCAACCTCTTAGGCCAGTCCAGCACAACATGGTGGACTGACCTAGAGAGATTGGATGGCCTGTTTCTCTTGTGCAGCCATCGATCCAGACTTCGATTCTCCGAGTACTCATAGACAAGTAGTTTTGAATTGTCCTTGGATATACAGCACATCAGCTTCACTATGTTGGCATGTCGAATGGAACTCAATATCTTGACTTCTGCAAGAAATTCTTTTTCAAGCTTCTCTTCTAACTTCTTATCTTTCCAAATCTTTTTCACGGCAACAACATCGCCTGTACGATTGACAGGAACACAATAAACTTTTCCTGAGCCGCCACTTCCAATCATATTACTTTCTGTCAATCCTGAGAGAATTTTTGACACTCTGAAATTCAACCTCTGAAAAGCGGTGAGCTTCCAATCAAAATCCGATCTGTTTCTCTTCCAATAAGCTCTGACCATGAAGAATGATAAGGACAAAGCCAACAAGGACAAAAGTATGCCGAAAGTTAAGATCAATGCAAGATATGTAGACCAAATTTTGCTGGACTTTCGAGGTTGAGAATTACATATGCTGAGTTTTGCTGAGGGGCTAGTTGCACAGAGATCTTGATTGTCCAAGAAGCTTCCGTCATAAGCAGGATTTTCAAATTCAATTGGGATCTTCCCAGATAGGTGATTGGAAGAGAGATTGAAGTTGCTGAGCTTCAGATGCCCAAGTTGAGCTGGAATTTGGCCAGAAAGTTGGTTTTCTGAAAGGTCCAGTGCAGTAAGGACTGGTAGAAGACCAAGTCTCGCTGGAATTGGTCCAGAGAGTTGATTTCGACTGAAATTAAGAATGTTGAGTGATTCCCATGACATAATCTCTGATGGAAGGAAGCCAGTAAGCTGATTCTGATCAAGAGAAAGAGTGATTAAGCTACGAAGAGCAGTGAGTTCCTGAGGGATAGTACCGTTAAAAAGGTTATTACCAGCGTCAAAAACCTTCAAGTTCCAGGATGACACCCCGGTTGGAATGTTACCTGAAAATCTGTTATCTCTGATTTCCAGCCGTGTAAGATTCTGAGATATTTTCTCAGGAAGCTCGCCAGTAAGAGAGTTGTTGCTCATCAGCACCTGACTCAAGTTTGGTGCTGTCCACAAGCCACTAGGTATGTTCCCAGACAATCCATTATCAGAAACCTTCACTTCTGTTAAACTAGTGCAATTTCCAAGAGAGCTTGGTAACTCCCCAGTGAGATTGTTCTCATAAGCTACAAGTGTTGACAGCTTACCCCGATAGCACAAATGGTCTGGCAGTTTGCCAGTGAGCCTATTCCCCGAAACCTCGAACCCTTCAAGCTCTGAATACCTTCCCAAGTCTGGAGGCAATGTTCCAGACAAATTATTGATGAACACTCTGAACTGTTTGAGATTTGGTAGACGGCCAATGCTTGCTGGAACCGCACCAGAAAAACCATTTAAAAACAAAGCTAACTCTGTTAACTTGGTAAGGTTTCCATAATCTTCTGGTATTGGCCCAGTTAAATCGTTGCCAGAAATATCAATAATACTCAAGTTCAATGCTTCAACCACTTGAGGTACATGCCCAGACAGGCTGTTGTTGAAGAGGTAGATTATGCTCAAATTCTTCAAGAGAAACAAACCATTTGGGATTGTCCCATTTAAACTGTTGGTTGCCAAATCCAATTCTTCCAGTGCTGCCATTTCTCCAAGTGTTCCGGGGAGCTCTCCAATCAAATTCGATCCATGTATATGCAAAGTCTTCAAGTTTTTCAACTTGGTGAAATTGGACGGCAAATTCCATGGCACAAGTTTTGTATTGAAAGAGAGACTTAGGTGTTTAAGATTGGACAAGTTACCTATTTCTGGTGGCACGGAACCATTAAAGTGGTTCATATACAGCTGCAGGTTCCTGAGCTCTTGTAACCTCCCAATAGCCGCCGGTATGTCACCCGAAAAGTAGTTAGCGTTAAGGTCAAGGTATTGTAGCCGAGGCAAGCTGTCGATATCGTCAGGAATCTTGCCATCAAAGGAGTTTTGAGAGAGATTTAAGTACTGTAGCTTTGAACAGTTGTTGAAAGCTTTTGGGAACTCTCCAGCAAAGTAGTTGTAGCTGAGATCAATGAGTGTGAGGTTCTTGAGATCACAAATGAAAGGTGGAACTGGTAGGGTGATGTTCATGTTGACCAGAGACAATCCGGTGACAGAGTTGTTTGTGCAGGTGATCTCAGGCCGCCAGGAACAGTGGGAAGTGTTTGATGTTGATGGAATCCAATGGCTGAGGAACGGTGGAGATTGCAAGTATGACTTTAGTTTTAGCAGAACAGCTTGTTCTTGGTCTTGCAATGACTGAGAGTTGGCATGGCTGATGAGGAGGAGGGGGAGGAAGAGCAGGACGCAGAGATGGGTGTGGAGAGAAGATGTTGGGGTTGGTTTAGTCATTTGGTGATGGAGGTTCAGAAGTTGGTTTGTTCCCGCGGCATGAACTCTGGTTTTGAGGACAAGACAATTAAGTTTTCCAGTTCCAGAAGATGCACAAAATTTCAATTTATGTGGGCTTTGACCTTGGAGAAAAGTTGGGTGATGATATCAATGGGTTTTGGTAGAAATAGATTTGTAGTCTGTCAAATATATGGACTGCATTATTTCTAGAAGCTGATAGTGAAAAGCAGCATGCATGCACCAAGATGCTGTTAAAAAGAAATGCAAGTCTTTGTTGACCAATCTTGGCCTCTCTTCTACGCTACCACTCAAACTTTGTGCGTCACTTGGGAACTTTTGAGTCAAAAACAAAAACCAAGCGTCTAGGACCTTGCTGATAACACGTTCGCACGTCAAAAGAATTAAGAAAAATTATTTTCATATTGTATGAAGTTTGTTGGTAATTCTTCGATGGACCCCCGTCATCTCTATTAATCATAATCTTTTGTCTTGAACATATTAGATGTAGTTTAGTCCTTTTGTATAGTTTAGTCCATGCCTATTCAGTTCTTTAGGAACTAACTTCAACATTTGTGGGCTACAATGTAAATGTAGCCAAAGGAGCCAGCAACAGCTGACATTGTAGCAAGTTCTCCTCGCTTGACCAACATCTTGGCTAGACCAAAATCTGCTATTTTTGCATTAAAATCAGAGTCCAACGAAATGTTAATCGATTTCACGTCTCGATGCACAACTGGTGGCACACAGTAGTGATGCATATGGCAGAGGCCCTGAGCTGCACCCACGGCAATGTGCAACCTCTTAGGCCAGTCCAGCACACGAGGTTGGACTGACCTTGAGAGATTGGATGGCCTGTTTCTCTTGTGCAGCCATCCATCCAGGCTTCGATTGTCTGAGTACTCATAGACAAGAAGTTTTGAATTGTCCTAGGATATACAGCACATCAGCTTCACTATGTTGGCATGTCGAATGGAACTCAATATCTTCACTTCTGCAAGAAATTATTTTTCAAGCTTCTCTTCTAAGTTCTTATCTTTCCAAATCTTTTTCACGGCAATAACATCGCCTGTACATTTGACAGGAACACGATAAACTTTTCTTGATCTGCCACTTCCAATCATATTACTTTCTGTCAATCCTGAGAGAATTTTTGACACTGAAATTCAGCCTCTGAAATGAGGTGAGCTCCCAATCAGAATCTGATCCGTTTCTCTTCCAATAACCTCTGACCAAAAGAATGATAATTGGGTGACCATGTTCATGTCAAAAACAAAAGCCTTGTGAAGGGAACATATGTCAAACTGCAACCTCACACCAAGGACTTTCTTGACATCTCAAACCCTAAAGCCGTTTTGGAGCTACTCTTGTTTAACCTCTGGTGACACTATCATGGTTCCTTATAACAATAAGAAGTACTACATCAACATAATTGAAACAAAGCCCTCCTCTGCAATCAGTATAGTTGATACCGACTGAAAGAAGCCAGCCCCATCCACTCGGCCAAAGAAGTGACCGCAAGAAGCTGAAGAAGATGAAGAGCCACCTCAAAAGATAGCAAAGTTCAGTCCCTTTACTGGTTCAGCAAGACAATTGGATGGAAAACCGGTCTTGACACAATCCATTGCACCTACAGTTTCCTCTCCTCCTGTACTCAAGAAGCACCAATCGGAGAGTGGAAATGGAACCAATAAGGGTTCTGAGTCATCAGCTTCTGCTTCATTTCAACATTCTGGAAAGCTTGTGTTTGGTTCAAATGTCAACCGGCCCATGAGTGAAACCCCAAAAGTTTCCCCAAACAACAGCAGTAGGCAGGAGCCCTCTGACAAGGAAGAAGAGCCAGAGTTGCAAGCATTCACAGGGAAGAAATATACCCTGAAATGGTGAAGTTAAGGCATATCGATCCTTCGTCTAAAACATACGAGAATGGCTATGGTTGAAAGCCTGGATAACAAGTAACACCTAGGGAGGGAGAATTTGTTTGACTCAGTATTTCCTTGTTCTGATTACCATCAATTATAGCAATTGCAACTGTCATCTTTACTGGTCTCTGATTCTTCCTTTTTTTTTCATACATAATTGGTATTTTTTGGCTTTTGAAATAACTGAATGTACGCATTAATTATCTTTCAGTGTAATTCTCAGTCTAGTCTGAAGAAAACTATACTCTTGTGCTAATAAAATTAAGCCCCTCACTCATTCGTTTTTTAGGGCAAAAGCACGACTGTACAACGTATTTCTATTTATGACTTGCTTTGAGGACATGTTAATCACCTAGAATCCCACTAGAAGAGAACTATTCTTTACCAATTTCAAATTCTACTTGAGCGTTGCAAAAAAGTACTGCAAAAACTAACCAACAAATAGTTTTCATTTTGAAGGGTAATCACTTGATTCCAATCCTTGCATTTCACCATTGATGAACTACTATTTTCAATTAGATTTTAGTCAGTTTAGCAAATAAACACAGCCATAATCCAAAATGAGTATTGAAAAGAAGAATGATGATAAACCCACCATGCCGAAAAAGAAAGAAAAAACAAATTTCTTCCACAAAAGAGAGCAATTCTAAAACAAACAAAAACAACCAAACCCGTAACCAAGAGAAGAAAACGAATCATGCAGAAAGTGACAAACTCAGCCAACACAGTTTAGTTTCTTAATTATCCATTTCTCAACATGTATGATCCATGTCATATCTAGGTCCTGTATAGTCTATGGTAATTCAGCTAACAGTCCTAGTTCAAGAGATTTGTGGTCACTCACCATTGGATGTAAATTCAACGGTTCACTCACTCTTGCACTCCTTTTAAAAAACTTTTTTGAACCATTGAATTTACATCCAATGGTGGGTGACCACAAATCTCTTGGACTCCTGTGGTCCAAGAGATCGGGACTGATACAGCTAAATGCTTAACATCTACATATTTGGCCCTTGCCTCTTTTTTCAATGATCAGACTAGCTAATAGGTGAAGCAACGGAGTCCATTAGTGACTAACAGAGAAAGGGAGGAGGGAAGGAGTCATTTAGAACATAATGAGAACATCTAAAAGTAAGTTTAGAAGATAAAAATGGGAATGCGACATTTTTCCTTCAGAAATCAATAGCTGGCTACTTTCACATTGCTGGAGTTGATACTTTATGAACCAAACATATTAACATCTATCAGTAAAACCCACAAATTTTGACACAATATAAGAATTGGTGAAGATTCAATCCCATACCAACTCACATTGATTGCCTTTGCCTCCATAAAATTGATACAACTATGCTCGCAGAGAGTCTTCATTTTGCAGGGGCAGATTCAAGTGAAACATTATTAAGGCGCTCCAGAGCCACAATAAGCGCTTGGGTACCCAAATTGCCTTCCCCATGAGCCTTCAACGACAAGTAAAGCTGCTGAGCCAGAGCCAATCCAGGCAAAGCCAAACCCATGTTCTGGCATTCCTTCAAGCAAATGCCCAAGTCCTTCACAAAGTGGTTCACATAGAATCCCGGCTCGAAATCCCTCTTCAAAATCCTACCTCCATACAAATCCAGCGACTTTGAACCAGCCGCACCCACTTTGATCGCATTTAAGAACAGACCCACATCGAGACCAGCCTTGTGAGCAAAGACCATGCCCTCCACCAGACCCACCATGGTTGAAGCTATGACTATCTGGTTCGCTAGCTTCGCGAACTGCCCTTTTCCACTGCCACCCATGTAATTAACTTTACCCATGAGAGCAAATAAAGGTGCCAGCTTGAGGACGACGTTTTCGTCCCCGCCGGCAAGGATCGCCAGAGTTCCGTTTTTGGCGCCGACGTCGCCGCCAGTGACGGGAGCGTCGACTGAGAAGCAGGATTTGGCGGCGGCGGCAGAGGAAATCTCGACGGCGAGGGAAGGTTCGGAGGTGGTCATGTCCACGAGGATGCCGCCGGGTCGGAGGCCCGAGAGGGCCCCGGTGGTGGGGTCCAGGAGGACGGAGCGGACGTCGGAGGGGTAGCCGACGATGGAGAAGACGACGTCGGATTGGGAGGCGACGGCGTTGGGGGAGTGGGCCAGGTGGGCCCCGAGGTCGACGAGGGGCTGGGCCTTGGAGAGGGTGCGGTTGAAGACAGTGAGGGAGTAGCCGGCTTTGAGGAGGTGGGTACACATGGACCGGCCCATAACGCCGGTGCCGATCCACCCGACCCGGGTGTTTGATGGGCTCACGGTGGAGTCGGATGACGTGGCGGTGGCCATCGAACGTCGGAGGCAGAGGCAGGAGAGACCGGTGAAGTGAGAGACTGGGCGAAGGAGTGGAAGCGAAATGTGTTTGACTATTTTGGTTGTCATCGCATTATCTCATTTTGTATAAGCGGACGGTGACTTTGCGGTTCTCATTATTTTTCATAGAAAATCAACGGTTGATGTTAGAGCAAGGTGGCGGGTTCTCCAATTGGCCAAGAGGCAAAACCCGCCAAAGTTTGGGTTTAGACACAAACCCAACAACCAAATGGGCTTGACCATGGATCTGAAGTTATGCAACCCATCTTCGATTTTTATATCAAATATGAAATGTTATTGAAATTTTTTCGAAACTGATAAACGACGCCTTGGTAGTGTGTGAGAAAAGCTCTCCTCCTTCTTAAATTTGGCGAAGAAAAAAAAAGGAGATAAACAAGACACCACCACCTATCCCAAAACTAGAGCATTAACATTGGAATTGATATGAAGAGTGAATCTTTTGAACTAACTGGTTTCACATTAATCTATATATATAAAGTAAAGAATAATGTTAATCTTACCACATTTGTATATCATATTTTTATACCATCTTATGTGACAGCTGAGGTGGACAGCCACATCAATTAAAATTATTTAATATTTTCTTTTCTTTTATGATTTATTCCAATATTTGTTTTTCTAATTGTTTTAATTAAAATACACTTCAATGATTTAATTGACGTGTCATATAATATGGACATGCCACATCATGTGGTATAGAAATGTGGGATAAAAATGTGGTAAGTGTAGCATTACTATAAAGCAAAAGGCAGAGAATGGTAAAACATTCAAAATACCAAAAAATGTTATTGGTTAATGCAAGCATTAAGACTTGAAATTATTAATTAGGATATTATGGTAAATTCACATTTTTTTCATATTAAAAAAAATAAAATTAAAAGAAAAATCAGATAATGGATCCTATTTTTATGGAACACAACTACTCATTATCTTTTTTAATTATAAAATAAATTTAAATTTTTTTAAAATAAGCCTCCCGCAGGCGCGCATGCGAAGAGGCTATGTAATGTAAACATGAAACTGACATTTATCTCCTGATATAGGAACTAGTTCACAAGCCAGAGTATAATAGAATAATAATGATCTCTTAATTTATGCAATTACCAAACAAATTAAAGTCTTAATGATATGTGTTTGTTGTTCCGGAATCTCATATAAATTTGATTATTTTGTTGTTAAAATTATCATAAATGAGAAGAAGAAAAAAATTAACATCACATAAAATACATGAACATAATATAAGTTAAAAGAAAAATGCATAAATCAAAATACATCATAGAACCCTAGCTCTAAATGAGATGCCCTAAGTAATGACACTTTCACCAGACCAGCCAAGGGAATTCATTGCTGTCAGAAAAGGGAGGACGCAATCGCAGAAGAACGCGTGAAGCTGTTTGAACAGTTGATATCAGCAGCAGGTGGTGTAAAATGAGTAGGTGAATCTCCATTTATGATCTCCAACAAACCATACAATTCCTAGATATTATGAGATGAACTGCTAACGAGTCTTCTATGGTCTCGATTCACAAAAAAGGAAAGAAAAAAACTGCTTTTAACAGGGGAGGGAGTGTGTGCTCTCCAAAATTGAGCTCCTGCGCTGCGCTAAAGGTATCTAGTCTGCAACTTCAAGCTCATCTCTCTCTCTCTCGTAGTTTTTTGCTTTGAGCGTCATAAGCTTTTCTTTGATTTCAGGACGCTTTGTTATACAGCTTTTGCTTTTTCTTGCTGTGTGTTACAAACTTGTTACATTCTTCTTCTCTTCATTTATTTTCCTCAGTTGCTCCATTTGGCTTTTCTTCGTTTTAGGAGGTTTATATTTCATTTATTTCTTTGAGTTTTTTGTTTTTATGTTTTTGGCTACTGAGAAGTTGCTCTCTAGATCTATATATATAGAGTTATTTTGGGTGAGAAGTGAAGGGTGTCACATGTTGCATGAGACTTAATGATATGTACGTCGTCTAAAGTCATTACATTATTTATTGGTTGAGCTGATTAAGTTGTTGCTTTTTATTTGTTACATATATTGCATGTATAGCTAAGCAGCTAAACTACGTTGTGATCTATGGAGATGATAATGGACCTCTTGTTCCTGTGTTTGGGGCTCGTGTTTCTCCGGCTCTGGTGGCGCTACTGGTCGGTGACCGGCGGAGGACGGAGGAATCTGCCCCCAGGGCCGCCAGGGTGGCCAGTGGTGGGAAACCTGATCCAAGTCATCCTCCAGCGTAGGCCCTTCATCTTTGTAGTCCGTGATTTACGTGCAAAATATGGTCCCATCTTCAGCATGCAAATGGGGCAACGCACTCTCATCATCGTTACCAGCTCCGATCTCATCCACGAAGGCCTCGTCCAGAGAGGTCCCGAGTTCGCAAGCCGCCCCGCTGACTCCCCCATCCGCCTCCTCTTCAGTGTCGGCAAGTGCGCCATCAACTCCGCAGAGTACGGCCCTGTCTGGCGCACCTTGCGCCGAAACTTCGTCACCGAGTTGATCAGCCCGGCCAGGATTAGGCAGTGCAGTTGGATCCGAAGCTGGGCTATCCAATCCCATATGGACAGGCTCAAATCCGAGGCGGCTGCGGACAACAACGGCGGCGTTGTCCACGTCATCAGCAACTGCAGGCTCACCATCTGCAGCATCCTCATATGCTTGTGCTTCGGGGCTAAAATCACCGAGGAGAAAATCAAAACGATTGAGACCGTTTTAAAGGACGTTATGATGATGACCACACCGAAGCTCCCGGACTTCCTGCCTGTCCTCACTCCGTTGTTCCGCAGGCAGGTGAGAGAAGCTAAGGAGCTGAGGAGGAGGCAAATGGAGTGTTTGGTTCCACTCATAAGAAACAGAAAAACATTTGTTCAAGCTAATCAAAGTAGTGATGGTAATATGGTGAGCCCCAAGGGCGCTGCGTATATTGACTCCTTGTTTGAGCTGGAGGTGCCTGGAAGAGCTCAGCGGTTGGGAGAGGAAGAGCTTGTCACCCTTTGCTCGGAGGTCATCAATGCCGGGACGGATACGAGCGCCACGACGCTGGAGTGGGCTCTGCTCCATTTGGTGATGAACCAAGAAATCCAACAAAAGCTTTACAATGAGATTGTTGACTGTGTAGGGAAGGAGGAGGTGACTGAAAGTGACGTTGAAAAAATGAGCTATCTTTCTGCGGTGGTTAAGGAAACTTTTCGGCGACACCCGCCGAGCCACTTCGTCCTGTCACACGCTGCGGTGAAGGAGACGGTGCTAGGAGGGTACACCGTCCCGGCGGATGCAAGTGTGGAGTTCTACACTGCATGGGTCACTGAGGATCCGAATCTGTGGGAGGATCCGGGGGAGTTCCGACCCGAGAGGTTCTTGGAGGGCGACGGGGTTGACGTGGACGTCACCGGGACCAAAGGAGTGAAGATGGTACCTTTTGGAGCGGGCAGGCGGATATGCCCGGCTTGGACTTTGGGCACTTTGCATGTAAACTTGCTGCTTGCTCGGATGGTGCAGGCTTTCAAATGGTTGCCGGTTCCGGATGCCCCACCCGACCCGACTGAGACATTTGCTTTCACTGTTGTTATGAAGAACCCTCTCAAGGCCATTATTTTGCCTAGGTCATCGTCATCCATCATCGTCTGATACTTGTTTTATGGTTGGTCTAATCAGTAATTATAGTTATTATTAGTATCCGTGTGGCTTACTACATTTTTATTGCTACATTAATTGTTTGTGTTTTTTTTTCTTCCTGTTTTTCGGCTTTAAATTCAGGACGAAGACCATTCAAGGCAACCAACAACCATTCTGCATCATCCACCAACTATAAGAAATAGGGATGATTTTCTTTATGACTTTTGTTGGGTTTTGAAGACGTTTTGTCTGTAAAATTTATTGCTGTAAGATTTTAGATATAATGCCTTTAATCCAACTCTCAATCAGTTTTTGAATTCATCGGTCAAGTCAAGTAAATTCAAAGAAAAATATTGTAGTGTACCAAGATAAACATTAATTACACTTTTTCTCTTGCATGTTTCTAATTTAGGAATATATTTGAAAAACTAAACTAAATTTGTTTTTATTCTAACAAATTAAACATGAGAAAGAAAAGGAAGTAAAATGATCTCATCATAAATATATATCGTCATCTTCTCCATTTACGTAAGCTGAACTCGAAACCTTCTGTAACTAAGTGGAAACATTAATACCACAAGAGCAAATGCTAATTGCTAAATAAATAAATAAATATTATTAAGTAGCGCAAACCGTGTGTTATAAAAAAAATGCTAACTAATCAAAACTAACTGCTAATTAGATTAATTAAGGTTGGAACGTTTTTGTTATTGAGTATCAGATTTGGATTAGCTTTTGTTAATCCGATCCTAGGTTCTTTCTATGTTGTCATCTAATGCAAATTGTTTTCGAATCTGGACCATAAGTTCTCAAAGAAAAAACAAAAGTTGTCTATTTCTGATTTGCTATGGTTGTTGGGTGCTATTTTCTTCAGTTGACGCTTGAAAGCACAGGTGGAGAACATCTCTATGGCAAAGTCGAATCATATGCTTCGATATGAAATCAAGTTTTCTTTGGATTGCTGGAGTTTCTGTTGATTTTTATGATACTGCAATTGATAATATTGTTTCCTTTATACTCCAATTTATAGACGAATCATTAATCTACTCAATCAACAATATTTACTTCGGTGTCATCCCTACATTTATAACAGTAGTACATTATATTTCACTTCTTGTTTCCAATGTCTCTAATAAACATGATAAATACTGTAAATAAACCTCCAAAAATAATCAAACAAAAAAGTGAAAAATAATAAATCAGAAACGAAAATACTTTCCTCATTCTCTTGTAAATAAGAGCTTCTACATTTCTATCAATGACAATATTACATGCGTGTAGAAATATATCTTTTTATATTTTTAATGAATTATTTTTCGATATGTGTCAAATCATGATTTGTAGGGTATTCTTCCGGTGAAAGAGGAAAGCAGTATCCAATCAAAGAAGGTAAGAAGCATGGAAAGGGTATTTCAGTCACTTAACTCAAACCTAAGTCAGTCGGGTCCGCACACGGGTTGGTTCAACTCGGATGTCCTAGGGCAACGACGTCGTTAGAAGAATAGAGTGTCTTATCTTCCAAGGTTCTCGTTTTAACCTCCCCGCCATCGGCAGTCGGTCTAATGCTCAGTCATATTCCTCAATAAGCTTCGGAGTGGAGCAGCTTAGCGATACTATGAGGCATGGACTGTGGATAAGGTACACAGAGAATCAAAAGCCCTCTACTTTCTTCAGATATTGCTTCTAATTTAAGTTTGGTTCTTTCTCTGTATCCTGTTTTATGCTTTCGAATTCGGTTTTCTGATTTTGAAGTTAAGTGAATGCAATAATGTCCACTAGTTTAACAAAGGGCCAAGCATTTCCCCTGGCTTTAAGGATTTGTTCAAGACCCAGATGCTCTAAACCATTCCACACCTCAAAGCCCCAATCTTTACAAATTGGTTCTCTTCCAAAACCCCCACTAAACCTTAGTTTGGGGAGGCTCACTAAACCTTCATGTGGGTCTGGTCAGAAAATGTATGGGATGTCCCGTTTGGTTCATTTTTCAACCGATTCCTGTTTTAAGATGCTAGAAAGTGACGTTCTTGCAAAACCCAGAAGCGTCTCTAGCGGATTCAGGCTTAGAAATGCCACACAGAATTGGCTTTTGATAAGAGGTAGAGCTTTTTCGAGTTGGTCTGGTCAGAAAGTTAATGGAGGGAGTAGTGTGGCAAGAGCTGGTAAAAGACTCCCGTGGTTGCCGGCAAACAAAGCCAAGGGAGCAAAAGGATTGGAGAAAGCAACTACTGCTAAGACATCTATTTCTTCTTGGGAGGAATCTGCTAAGAGGTTAGAGGAAGTTAATGATAATGCTTCTTGGGGAGAATCAGCAAGGAGCTTGGATGGAGACGGTAGTAAGTCCTCTTGGGACAAATCAGCAAAGAGGTTAGAGGAAGAACCAAAGTCGAAAACTGGTCGTTCTTCTTGGGAGGTGTCAGCAGAAACTTATGTTAGGAGAAGTGGCCCATCAGAACGGGGGAGAAAAGAAAGTAGAACTGGAATGGTAAGTATGGCACATGACCGGCAAAGTGATTACCGTGGGAGGGAGAAAAGATTGGAGGAAGCCGAGACAGAAGGAGATGAAAAAGAAGAAGAAATGGAGGCTGTTGATGATCCAAGGTGGGATCGTATTCAAAACAAGTTCAGGGGAATGGAAGATGTTAAATCTGGACGTGAGAGACCTGAGTTTCGAAGGTGGAATAGGCAGGAAGATTGGGGTAAGAAGACATGGAAAGAGGCTACAGAATCGTCTGTGCCTAGGATGATTGGCCAAGGTGTTTATGGCGTTGGTCCAGTTTTGGCTGCTTTGTCGGCTGGAAGAAGAGAATTTTATGCATTGTATATTCAAGAAGGGTTGGATTTGAGCAAAAATAATAGGAAGAAGAAGGACAAGAAGGGATTTGAGAGAATTTTAATAATGGCTGATAAGCTTGGATTAAGCGTAAAGGATGTGTCCAAGCATGATCTTAATATGGCTACTGATAATCGACCTCATCAGGGTCTGGTGCTAGATGCATCTCCATTGGAGATGGTAAAAATTAAGGAATTGGACCCTGTTTCAGTTGAGGAAGATAAGTGTTCTCTTTGGGTTGCTTTGGATGAGGTTACAGATCCTCAGAATTTGGGGGCAATCATCAGGTCTTCTTACTTCTTTGGAGCTTCAGGGGTGGTGTTATGTGCCAAGAATTCAGCCCCGCTTAGTGGTGTTGTGAGCAAAGCAAGTGCAGGCTCACTTGAGCTAATGGAGTTGAGATACTGCAAGAATATGATGCAGTTCCTAACATCCTCGGCTGAAAATGGTTGGCGAGTTCTTGGAGGTTCTGTTTCTTCCAGAGCTATACCATTGAACGAGGTTGTGCCTAGTGTGCCAACAGTTCTTGTTCTGGGCAGCGAGGGCACCGGCTTGAGGCCTTTGGTGGAAAAATCTTGCACTGATTTGATTAGAATCCCTGGAAATATTCCTGTGGATGTAAGTGCTGGTGGAGCTGATGATATTGAAACTGGGGAAGTGAGTCATGGGTGCTCAGCTGAAGAGTTCCGATCATTTTTGGCTGTGGAGAGCTTAAATGTCAGCGTTGCAGCTGGTGTGCTTCTTCATCACTTAACGGGAAACAATAACGAGAAAGATGGTCATGTGGTTAATCAGCAGACTGGCGAACTTGAGTGAGATTCTGTAGACACTTCACTGATTTTGTTGCCCCACATTTTTTTCATTTAAAGTAGTCTATTAAAATAGGATAATGCCCTTTCATCATAAACATTGTAAGCTATATTAGCACTTTTTAGAGCTTTATCTAAAACAGGGAGTAGGTTTACAATTTTGATTTTCATTAAATTGTTCTCATCACAGTTCGTACTACTGATATATGTGGATGCTGGAAGTAAACTTAGAGACAGCAACTAATCATTGTCGATGCTGTGTTATGAAACTGCTGTTGTCAACTTTCCTGCAACTTACCATTATCAAAAAAACACGTCCATTTTCCTCTTATTTGTGAGCTTGGTATTCTCATGTTAATGTATGATTAAATGGAAGTATGGTTTGCTTTGCATTGCTGATTGCGGTATTGATAGTGGGAACTCGAACTTGGGTACAAGGAGGCATGCTCATTGCCCTAGCCAACTTGAATGCAAAGGGGCGGAATCATCAATATATAGTTGGTTTGGAGCATACGTTATGTGGTTTGAAAGGGTGCCCATCTTTCTTTGATTATTCGTGCATTTCATTTTTCTTTGATGTTTGCCCATCCTTGGCATTGGCAAAAGCCAATTTGAATTCTTCCTTTTTCAAAGTCATTTTCTGAGGCTTCATTGTTATATGATGCGTGTGATAAAGGAGCTGCACTTTCCACGTCATTCATTATCTCAGAAAATAAAATAAAAAATTGTTCCTTCCCACGTTAATTATATATGCATCAACATGGTCCATCGGCTCCAAAGCTGGCAACACTGTTTATTTATAGGTCCCTCTCCCAGCTGCCTTTCCTTGGCATATTATTATTAAGGTAACCAGCCCATTGACAGCCAGTTTTTATACCACTGGCTCCACAATTTCCACCCTCTTAATAATTAACCTCGATATGCAAGCTTAAGTAGTTAAGAGCAGTTACTCATGCACCTGAAATTCTGTATTCGAGTTCTCCTCCTTCAACAATGCTTGTATCAAAAGAACAATAATTAACCTCAATATTAAGTGGCAATGTCAAATAGAAGAAGTGAAAGCTGGTGATTTGAATTGAAGCTGAATTTTATATATGTATGTATATGGTCCTTATTTATATGTGGAAGGTTGGTATCATGTGTTTACAGACGTTGTCACTCATCCATCCCTGGATTTTGCTCCGAAAGTCAACCACTCATCCATCCCTGGTTGCTGAAGAAGATGCACGAGAAACATAACTTTTATGTAAGTCGTAACCCACCATCACCATGTGACCGCAAGATGATGGTGTTACCCCAACAATCATATGCCGTTTGTTTTGTGGTCCCATAAAAATGAACTCTGGTCTGATCAATAATTAAGTTGCTATATAATTTATAAAGAATATAATTCATCCATTCCCATATGCATTTATTCAAATACAAACGGAATATTCTTGTAGCATATTTTTTTGTGGTCGAAATTCTTGTAGTATCTTACGCATCTTGTCATGGCCAGGTACTTTCTTTTGAGTCACGGCATTTTTCTAATTTCTTTTACTTGTGGAGATTCACTAGTTCAAAACTAAAATAAACAAATTTAAAATCTCCTCTTGTTGGACAAAGAACTGGTTGCTCAAATGGTTAAAGAATATTACCATTACACCTGATGTCATAAATTTGATAACTAAAGTATCATAACTAAGTTTTCTATCTACTGCATTGAGGGGCGACATAATGAAGTTAATTTTTTTCCGCAATCAAACTAAATTAATTACTATTAACTAGCCATACTTTAGTGATAGATACCTCTACTTGATGATGTCTTATGTACGAATTATGTAGATTCAGAACCATACAAATGAAACAAAATCAATTACGAAATTTCCTTCTTTTTGTTTCTGAATTTCTCCGCAACCAAACAAGGGAAGTAAGAAAACATAGATTGCGGCGTGGAATTAGCAAACAAATGAGAGTGAAGTATAATAAGGATATGTGACGCAAAACAGTGTTCATTAAAATGACAGCGCATTGGAGATTCGGATCATAAAGGAAGCATCTTCCTTTGTTGACACGATGACACCTCAGCCGCCCTTTTTTCTCAATTTCTGACTGGGAAATTGAAATTGAAATTGAAATTGAAATGGTTAATACCTATAAATAAGAACATGTGCATTATTGTAACGGTCTCTCTTCGGACATTTGAGTCTTTTCGCAACCTTAAAAAAGGAAAAAGCCAGCAAAAGACCACAAGGGATTTTGCTGTGTCTGTGTGTTGTGTGGTCAATGAGGCCCAGCCAGCCAACCTCCAGAGAGACCCAATTAGCTTCCTTTCCTGTCTTCGAAATATAAAATTACGCGCTCTCTCTCACTCTAACCCCTTTTCCCTCACACACACTCTCTCTCCGTTGCGTTTATCGACGCTGTTCGACTTCATCGGCCATGGCGATCTGAGAGAATGTTTGCGGCTTCTCTCCTCGCCATCTGTGTCTCTTTCCTCTAACTCTATCGAGCAAAACGCACGCAACTCTGAGAGAAAGAGAGAGACTTGCATAAATTACAGATAGTCATAAATATATATATACACATCTAGACAATTGCACGAGCATAATGTCTGCATTGGATCCTGTCGATTCGTTCCTCTTCTCTCTCAGCAGAGCCTTTTGCAGTCCGCTAGCAGTTTTTGTCCAGATCCAGGTTTGTGTCCTCTTCTCTTATTCTTTTCTTTTTTTCTTTTGGTGATTTTTCCGTCCGTTCAGATCCCGGTCCTTTTGGTTGCCGAGAAATTTCGGCGGAAAGTTTATTTCTTTGTGTTTTATTTCTATTTGGTGTCGCGAGTGGGCTAAATTGCCTGGCACAATTGAAATTCGGGTCCTGAAATTGCCAAATCCTCAGATTCGATTTTTGAATTTCGTTTATTTTAGTTTATGGCGGCTTTTTTTTTTTAAAATTTTTTTTTTTATTATTATTACAGACGATTAAGCTTCCAGTTTTATGAATTTGGAGTAATTTTCGATTTCTCTGTGAAATCAGTATTAGTTGCATAATGGGGTCAAGTATTTGATTTCTGGGTGATGGAGAAGTGAGAAATCCACAAAATGAATCAAAAATTAAAAACTAAACTGATTTTAATGATTTTTGTGTTTAGAGTCGACTATGTTACTACTAGATTTCTCAATAGCTTAGGTGATTATGTATTTTATTTTCTAATTGAAATATGACTTTCCCTTTAGGAAGTTCCAATTAGACTCTTTTGGGCTCTGAAATTTGGAAGTTCAATATCGTTACAATATTTATACTAAAATAGTTAGCTATAGTTCCTTTTGGTGGGTTATACTTACACATATCTAATTTCTTTATTGGTGCTGTAGGGATGTCTAATCTGTTTGATACTTGCTTTCGGATGGGTTTGTGCAGCTTATGTCAGGTACTTGAATGAATATTTGACTTCAGTTTAGTATCAACCACTGGCACGACCTCTATGCTCATTCAATGTTAAACTGCCAATCTGTGCTTGATGATCAACTTTTTTCGTTTTCGTTCTGTTTCCCTTATCAGGAATAGAGAGATTAAAAGGATGAAAGATAGCATGCAACGTGGAAATAGCTTTGCTTTCCTTTGCCATGATATCACTGAACTTGAGCACTCAAATCAGCTCAAACGGCCAAGCGTATCAGTTGTTATGCCTTTAAAGGGATTTGGAGAACACAATTTACACAATTGGAGAAGCCAGGTCAGAATAATGCATTTCTCTGCTCTGTAAATGGATAGTGTTCTTCATCAATAATTTTGTACTTATAAAGCTAAGTTTTCTAGGCATGGTATCCATTAGTATTTTTGTTTATAGATTTATAGTTTTGCACACATAGATCAATCTTCCGATAGGGATGCTAGAGTCTTCTTTGCTTTAGAGTGTGGGCTGGTTTGTGAGTTTATATTCTTGTTTAGGAACAAAAAAGGATTTGAATCCAGTTACAATGTGTTGGACACTTTCTGAATGGTTAGGCTATCATGTGAAGTGTTCAAGATTCTAGTTAAAGATGGTGGCTAGCAGAAATCCTTGTGCTAGCTGATTTTTAATATGTTAAATTTGTATTCAGGGTTTTCCCTTCAATATGGTTTTGACTGTTCATGGTTTTGTTTTGTTAATGAACACAGATCACTTCTCTCTATGGTGGTCCCTTAGAATTTCTCTTTATCGTGGAAAGTACAGACGACCCTGCTTACCGTGCAGTATCTATGTTACTATCTGAGCTTAAGGTATAATAACTCACAGAAATCATCGGTTTTTCTTAATATAAATTATCTTAATGTTCAGAAGAAGAAAAAATGTATATCCAGGACAAAATCAGATAACATATGCTTGGAGGCAAAACTTTATCCCTTCTTGATATTTTTTGAAAGTGCTTTTTGTTGAAACATAACATTGTTACAAATATCCTTGTGCTTGCATATGTGCCTATGTGATCTATTTTAACTGCTTACTTGTTTATCATGGTTCCCTTACAGGATGAGGTTGATGCTAAGGTTGTTGTAGCTGGCCTTTCAACAACCTGTAGTCAGAAAATTCACAACCAATTGGTATGTATCTGGTAATGCCAGCTTTCCTACTATGCTAATGCAATAACAAGGTCTTACGCAATTTGCATTTTATTTTATCATACAATCCTGTGTCTATAATTGTTCTCTATGCTGAGATGCTTTTCTTCATGGAATACAGGAATATCAATTTGTTACTCAGTGTTAATAGTGTAGGGTTATATGTCTAGACTATATAATGCTTCAGACTGATTGTTTAATAACATTTCCTTTGAGGATTCATGTAGAAGGCAAAGGAAAGCTGCACTTACAATTAGATCTCGAAATCTGAGCTTGAGACTTATTGCCTATTCTTGTTTAAATTTCCTGCATACATGGTTTGAACTTTGAAGCATGTGATTCTCTAGTGACTAATCATGTCAGTTACTAGATCGTAATGTCCTTTTGCAGGTTGGAGTGGAGAAAATGCACAAAGACAGCAAGTATGTATTATTTTTGGATGATGATGTCAGGCTTCACCCTGGGTCAATTGGAGCCCTAACAGCTGAGATGGAGAAAAATCCTGACGTATGATTTTTTTTTTTTCTGACACCATATTCAGCCTATCTTATACTTCTGTGTTTTGTTAACTGTGGGTTCTGTTATGGTGTTAATTCTGTTTGAAATGACGTGCAGATATTTATCCAAACTGGATACCCTCTTGATTTGCCATCGGGAAGCTTAGGGAGTTACTGCATTTATGAATATCATATGGTACCTACTTGTCCCCCAGCATTTGTCGTATACATGTATCTGTAATTTAATGTTAGTACTAGTGTATATAATTTATGACCAACAAATGAACCAATGTTTTCAACCTTAAATGTTTTTACCTCTCTTGTGGTCTTAGTTCATGTTTTCTCTTGAAATTTTAGAGGCCAAGTGATTGTGTGAGAACTTTGTTTACTAATGCTTATACAATTGATCTTCTGTACATGTGATGGCATCTGTGCGTATGCAGTAGGGTTAGATAAAAGTGACATTTAGTAGTTATTTCTTGTATTTTATCTTAAGCTTCCTATACTATATATCTTCATTGTAGTCTGACTCCTAGTTATCTGGAATTTGTTTTGTCTGCAGCCTTGCTCAATGGGCTTTGCTACTGGTGGAAGGACATTCTTTCTGTGGGGAGGGTGCATGATGGTAAGTAGCAGTTACCTTCTTGAAGTCCTGTGTGCACTATAAATCAACATGCTGTTTTAACTGCTTTAAATTGTTTGCAGATGCATGCAAATGATTTTAGACTTGATCGCTATGGCGTGGTCACAGGACTTAAAAATGGTGGTTACTCGGATGATATGACTCTTGCAGCTATAGCCGGTAATATACTCATTGATGTTTTCTATGCCGCTGATCTTGTCAGATTACATTGTACCATGTTCTCCTGGGATTTGGTCATTCTTTAAGTTGAAACCTTAGGTTTATGATACTGTCATTACCTTCATCCAAGGCTTTCTCCATGATTTGGTTCAGTATGGTCCAAAGTGGCTATTTATTGCTGATGTTATTGACCTTTTCCAGGAGCTCATAAGAGGCTGATCACGTCACCCCCAGTCGCCGTGTTTCCTCATCCACTTGCAAGTGATCTTAGTTTTTCGAGGTTTGTAATGCACTTGTTCAATTCCAAAAATGTCATATTTCATACTTACATCTTTGGACCTGTAATGTAGGTATTGGAATTACTTGAGGAAGCAGACATTTGTATTGGAATCATATACAACCAAAGTTAACTGGATAATGAACCGTGCATTGTTTACCACCCACTGCTATCTCTCATGGGGATTGGTAACACCATACTTAATGGCCATTGTTCATATCACCGCAGCCCTGAGAATGTATATTAAGGGGTATTCAATCGAGGAAACAACCTTCACTTTTGGTGGTGAGCACTCTAGTTTTCCTTATTAGGTAGGTTAGTGGCATTGATTTAAACCGTACTCAGGCAGAAAATCATTATGCAAGATAAAGTTTGATTCTCTCTCTATTTATCTATCTATCTATCTATCTATCTATCTATCTATCTATCTGGAATTAGAAGTTCAACGTGGACATGTGCACCATTATTTTGAAACTTATTTATGCAATATTTGGAGTTTTAACCATTCATCCACCCTTTCCCAGGATTGAAACTGGTAAGCTGCCTGGCTGCATGCACATTGATCGAACTTCTTTCAATGTGGAACTTGACCAGGATAGAAGTTCATCTATGCAACATGTTATCACCAGAGGCACCTAAACTCTCACTTGCTTCTTACAACTGGGGACTTGTAAGTATCTCTCTCTATACAGTGGAAGGACTCTGAATTTCATTATGGATGTTCGTATGTCTTGAATGCCATCTATTATTATATTCTATCACCATTTAACTCCAGTCCTCTAATATGCATGCACTGGTTTTGGATTGGGCAGGTATTTATTGCAATTCTAGTAGATAATTTTTTATACCCCATCTCTGCCTTCCGTTCACATTTCACCCAGTCAATAAATTGGTCTGGCATTCGATACCACTTAAAGGATGGGAAGATATTCAAGGTATGCTGGCTAAGACCTTTCTTAACTTTAAGAACTTTAGTTTTTTCCCATATATAAAGCAAAAAACTGTAAGACATTGTATTTTCTGAATGATTTTTTTATATATTTCCACTGAAGATTGAACGAAGCAAGGATATGGGTCCAGTATATACTGATTTGGGAGGAAAGCATTTAGGAAAGAAAGGAGCTCCTCCAAAATTGTCATTCCTCAGCTCTTTGGCCAGAAGTTTGGCACAATGGCGTCAGCCCAAGAAATATGATAGCTAGTAGTAAAGTAATGTGTTTGAAGAAACATATCTTTTGATCAGTTTGCCCAGCTTTCAAGATTGGATGGGAGAAGGAGAATGTTAGAAGAAAAATTTGTTGGGGGTTAGATTGGTTGGCCATTCAATTATTGATTTTTTTAAGTGCTCTAGAAATTTTAGTCTCATTTTTTAAAACCCCATTCAATCCATTTTATTCTTCAGCCTCAACCCACACCCTATCTCGGTTGATTGATTTGTAATTTGCACTCTCTTTTTCTTTTTTAGTTATGTAACTTAAATTCGTATACAGCTGAGATTCAAATGATAGCCAGTAGAGATTTTCTTTCATATGCTCTTATTCTTATACGTTAATTTATCTTGGTCAGTGATTCTATTCAGTTGGCATGTAAACTGTAAAAATTAACTAGATTAATAACTAAAACGTATGTCTGCACGGTGCCCTTACAATTTAGTCTGCAGTTTATTGGAAAAGCTTCTCACTGTTAGGACTATTATGAAACAAATCCATTAACAGGTGATAAATGCAATACTGAACCCAAATGGAAAATGTGTGTATACAGAAAAAATACTGCAATTAAGACAAATTCAAATAGAAGAATAGATCTCAAAGTACATTATCTCACTGATTATATAAAATTACACTCTAAATGGTCACAGCTTCAGATCACCGATATAAAAGTCGTTAATCATGTCAAACACTCGGGTAGCATGCTGTGGCCTACCATATGAAAAGTAAAGACAACATGAAAATGTCAGCAACATCCCTGCCATAACTTTGCAAATGCAAAAATATGTGCCAATGTAAACATAAGTAAATGATTAGGAAGATAAAAGGAAGAGCAAGCAAATTTTAGTTTTTGACAGAGTTCATGAGAACAAGAATAAATAGCTCTCCTCTTTCAGAACTATTTATGTAAGTTACAGATCAACTAATTATTATCACACCATTGGAGATGCCAATAAACAACATAATTTTGCACAAAGTAAGAATACAACATATTAGCCAGAGCATGAGAGATGTCAAAGTAGGGGTTCATTTTCCATGTTTGTAGTGCCATTCTAAGAGAAAAACCATTACATCAATTGCCAGTATCTTGTCTGCATTTTATTTTCCTTACAGCCAGTTCAAGGCTCACAGGAGGGTTGACGAGACACTAAGTTAAAACCTTTTGTCTTAAACCCAAGTAGATGGGGGACAAAGGCTTCACAGAATATTTTTCAGTCACATTCATTAACCCAGCCAGTGAAAAAATTGAGAAGATCAGTTGGTGAGACTTCACCATAAATTTTTTTGGAATGGATGGAGAAAACATGCTTATTATTATATCCAAACATCTAATGACAAGGAAAACAGGCGATACTTACCCGAAAAACCCTTCGGTTGAGTCATCCCCAGCATGATCTAAGATGGCATCACCACCTGGGTGCTCCTCTACATATGAGGTAACATCATATACCTAAAATTTTTTTTTTGGTTACACAAGGAATATGCAAGTGTTAATATACAAGAAACACAAGAGACCCAAGCAAATGAAAGATCGTTATGTTACCTTGTCTTTGATAATTACCCAACAATCTGTTCTCTTATTATGCAAAGAGACTTCAGCTTTAGTATACATTCTGGCTGGCTAAAGAAAACAGGTCATATGAAAAGATAAAAGAAGCAGCAAAGTCAATAAGCATGACTGACAATGAAGATAACACAAATATTTTCTTTGGGTGTTATTAAGAAATACAATTACCTTATCATATGTAACATTTGAATCAACTTTTTTTGTATGCCCTGCATTCAGAAAGATTTTCTTTTTTAACAACTCAAACTTGAAGAAGATATATTTATCAAGGTTCAAGCTTTTAGTCTAGTAAGACTTTTTTCTTTTTCTTTTTCAAGATAGACAAAAAAGGAAATACCATATTTTGGGCCTCGTGGGATCAAGATGAAAGCTACCAGAAGAATAACCACAACCAGTGCGACCGCAGCTATCATCATATCTCAAGCTGAGCTCCTCAGACGGCTGAATCAGAATTCTAAAACCAACAAATGAACAGATCAGAAATGGGGTAAAACTTCACACAAGCTCAAGCTCCTTGCACAATCGAATCCAATGAATACTAGAAAACAAGTACCTAAACATACAAGGATAAGGCAGGCATTGTTTGGGTTTTCATTTTTGTAACCCAGCAGTTGACTAACTTTCTAAGAAGTGCATCAAGTGATCTCAGAAAAACAACTGAGTGTGTGGGTCATGAAAATCTGTTTAGAATTTTCAGCGGTTTTAAAGTTTCTATCTTTTTTATTCCAACGAGCAATTAGTAAATAGAAGGATGAAGATGAAGAGAGAGACCTGCAGATTTAAGGAGTGGATTTTCCGGCGATGGTGGACTGAGAGCTTGAAAGTCGGACGCGCCCTCAGAGATCTTAAGAGGGAGAACTCTCTCCTTCGTGCTGAGATAGTGTGGCCCGTAGATGATGGTGGTACACAATGGGCCTAATGGGCCTGGAGCAGGTGGCCCAATTGTAGTTCTGCAATACTTGGACATAGGTATGGACCATACTAATTAGATTAAATTATTAAGGCATGTGCAGGTAGGACAATTCACTAATGTAGTGTGTTCGATTTCTTACACTCAAGTTCAATTTAGCATCAATTTCTCTCCCGTGCATTAGAGTAGTTTGAATGCTGCTTTGTCAAAAAAAAAGAGGAAAAATTGCATTAAGGCCCAGTGTATAAACCCATTAGCATAACAACCCAACAATGTACCATGGGGTTCTATGACGGATGAGGCTGAAACTTGTCTGAACCCACAATCGGGTTCACACTTCAAACTTGAAACTTGTCTTGTCTGCAAGGTCTGTCTGTCCTTTGCCGACTATCTTGCTTCAATCAAATTATTATTAAGACAGTTGTCCCGCTCTAACAAATTTTCCTCCACCGAAAGCCACATTATCTTAGCACAAAGTACTTCACGGAATAGAATAAAGTTGCAAACAGGGAATCAATCAATACAACTTTTTTTTCCTTGAAAAACAAACACAAAAACAGTTTCCTTCCCAGCAAAGAAAGAAAGTGACCACAGCAAAACATGGGTTGCTTCAGTTCTCGCAGTTCCACATCCAAAACCTCATCTCCCATAGAACCACCACCCTATCAAATTCAAAATCAACATCAAAATGCTGCTCAGCAATACCAAGAACCCCAAAATCTCCAACAACAAGTCCTCCTGCAAATCCCAGGATGTAGAGTTCACCTCATGGATGAAGGAGAAAGTATAGAACTTGCAAACGGTGAGTTCATCCTTGAGAACATCTTGGACGAGAATATTTCTCTGGCCACCATAATCAAAGTTGGTGATGAACTTCAGTGGCCCCTGACAAAAGATGAGCCTGTTGTAAAGCTTGATGCTTTGCACTATCTCTTCTCTTTGCCCATGCATGGTGGTGATCCTCTGAGCTATGGTGTCACTTTTCCAGAGCAGTATGAAAGCAATTTGGGCTTTCTGGATTCGTTTTTGAGAGAGCACTCTTGCTTTAGTGGCTTGAGCACATCCACCAAAACTAACAAAGGTGTTGATTGGAAGGAGTATGCTCCAAGAATGGATGACTACAATAATGTGTTGGCAAAAGCAATTGCAGGAGGGACTGGCCAGATTGTCAAGGGGATCTTCATGTGTAGCAATGGTTACACCAATCAGGTCTGTTTTTGCCCTTAAAACCCTACAGCATATGTTAGTACTAGTCATAACATAACAACAACAAAAAATTGTTTCAAGATTTTTTTAAAAAAAATTTGCTTCTGAAATGTATCATCAATCAATCAAGTCTGTTTTCAGTTCATGTTTCTACAATTAGTCAAGTAGTTATATGGTAAGGTGGAGTAAGGTATAATCAAATGAACACCCTCTGGGTTCATTTCTTGGAAACGTCTAACAATTATTTTAACGATCATGGGAGATGAAAACAGCTTCAAAAAGGAGGGGAAGTGACATTGGCTCGTCCTGTTGAGGAGAAAAGTTATGTCAAGGAACAAGGAAGTAATAGCAGCAAAAATTCTGGTGCCAAAAAGAAGAGCGAAATCAACAAGAGCTTGAAACGGTAGCCCTCCAATTAAACACATTTTCTTATAACACATTATGTGATCATAAAGGGTTTTTCCTCAAGTCAACATATTTTTTTGTTGCTAATTCAGTGTGAGAAAGTTGTCAAAGATGACTTCAAAGCTCAGCAAATCTATGCTTGATGGGGTTGGCATTGCGACCGGATCAGTGATGAGACCTGTGGTTAAATCCCAGGCAGGGAAGGCATTCTTTGCCATGGTTCCAGGACAGGTCCTCTTGGCTTCCCTTGATGCCGTCAGTAAGTTGATCAAACTCATATTACATTCTTTACATTGTCAAGATCACAACAATATTTACATATTAAAATGGTCCATCCTGCAAAACTGCAGATAAGATTTTGGATGCAGCTGAAGTTGCAGAGAAGCAAGCTCTTTCTGCTACCTCTGGTGCTGCTACTAGAATGGTCAGCAACAGGTAATGATTAATGGCAAAGATAGATATATACACAATTGAAGGGTCTTGAAGATTATTGTTGAAGTTTGGTATATTTGACTTGGATTTTGGTATTAGGTTCGGGGAAAGTGCAGGGGAGGCAACTGAGGATGTGTTTGCAACAGCAGGGCATTGTGCAAACACTGCTTGGAACATCTTCAAAATAAGAAAGGCCATCAATCCAGCATCATCTGTCTCTACTGGAGTATTGAAGAATGCTGCCAAAAGCAGCAGCAGAAGTTCTTAAAAGCCAATTTCAGATTTATTACTCGTCATTCACTGGAGGTTGTGGTAAAAATGTGTAAAAGAAAATTCCTCTATAGATTGTTGGTCCTAATCTTGAGTCTTCACAACCACTGTGTAGAGGTCAAGATTCTTCATGAATGTAAACTCTATTGGGGTGTGTGAATTTCTCATCAAGTTAAAACTTTCTTCTTCCTTCTTTTTTTCAGTATAAGCAATAGTCAAGGGATTCGAACCGAAGACCTATAATTTGCAAACCAAAGTCGTTTTCTCTCACACACACAAATGATTTCTTCTTCCTCTTTTTTTTTTGTTGTTGAATGTGTTGGGTTATGAATTTATTGAGCTGTGAGCTAAATTAACTTATAAAATGTTGACAAAAAATATAATGAATTGGGAGGGAACTAGCCTTGCAGCTTGAGGTGGGCTCCTTAGAGGATTTTTTCGAACTTCCCTAATTTTGCGGTGGGCTGAAATTCAATAACTATCCTTTACTAATCATGTAAAAAAAAAAAACATGGAAGAAAATAGGTATTTATTTTAGTGATTCTTTATCCAATTTGAGAACCTTTTTACTGTTCTATTAGTCAGAGACACAATTGTACTTGATTGCTAGTCATGGTAAAAAAACATAAACGACCACACTCGTGCAAACTGGCATTATGTACATCATCCTGCAACTAACGTACGACACGACACCGTATTTAGCTTGAGAAAAGTAAAAGTAAAACAACCTATTGAATTCTCACTTTCCACTTCCGGGAGCCGCAACTTGTAACTCTGTAACTCGCAACCGCCGCTGTTTCGACAAAAATAAAAAACCCAGTTTCCAACAGAACACTCCCAAGTTTCTTTCATTTTTTTTAATTATTTCAATTTTTTGAGTGAAAAGAAAGAGTCGAAGTTTCAGAGTTCAATGGAAGACGACGACACGAAGCAGCTGAGCATATACAGGGCGGCGAGGACGATAAAGCGGAGGGAAAACACCCTCTACAACGCCCTTAAATCCATCTACGACGACTCCATCTTTGTCGGCGAAATCTTGCAGGTTTGGCCCGACCTCCCTCTCCTCGCAAACCTACGATGCGGCCTCTGGTACTCTTCCAAGTTCCACTCTACTTGCTACTTCAAATCCACTGACGGCCACAACAATAACTGGTCCTTCAACACCTCTCGCCTCAACCTCCATGTCGCTCAACTTGCAGGTACAACATACGACTGTCATGTTTATATCTTTGCTTAACTTTCTCTTCTCTCTGGTTTTTTTTGTTTGTTTGTCTGTTTGTTTTGATTTTGGGTTTTTGTTGTTGAATTGGGTAGGACAGAAAGGAGGGTGCTTTATTGTGGATGCAACTCGGAGAGGGAAGAGGTTTCCAGATAGCATGTCGAAGACGATACCCATTTGGACCTGCGTTTTGAACCGATCTATTTCTAACCATTTGAATAAAATGCGTCAATCTGCTCAGTTCAATGATGGGGTGAGTTGAAAACCAAAAAACAGAAGAAAACAGAATGAAAGAACCCAACTTTAGTGTTGTTTGCAACTCTGGTTGCTCTGTGAAGCCAGAGTTTGATATGTTTTCACAAAATTTCAATCTTATACTAATTGGATTGAAGTGTGATGAATTGAGTCAGTTTGCTCTGTTTTTTTTGAGCAATTCTGATTATAACTTATATATTCGAATGTATCATTGTTGCCCAAGTTGTATACATATGGTTGTCAATCATGACTTTTTCTTTAACTTTCCTTGCTTATAATCAGGAGGTAAGTACTTCTGATGAACAACATTGTGAAGATACAAGACAGACCAGTGTTGATTGGGATTGTTCCTTGCATCTTCCTCTTTGGGTTTCTGAAACAGAGAAAGCTTCGATTGAGGATCGCTTAGACGAATGGACCCGACAGTTGGAAGCCAGTGGAGCTGACATTGCCTCTCTTGCTTCTTTATTGAAAAAGCCGCTACGCCCTCTATGGATATCACAAAAGACTGTCATTTGGTTGAACGAAGTTCCGGACCACGATTCATGGGATTTCACACCAATCATTCTTGTTTCTGCCTCTGCCTCTAATGATGTTGTACAACAACACAGTACAAGTTCAGAATTTAGCTGGAATTACATAGCGGGAGCAGGTGATGATGAAGAAAGCTGGGCTAGGGGTTTAACACCTACCCTCTTCTGGAACCATGCCTATGAAATTATAAATGCAGGACCCGTGTTGTGTAATCAGATGGTAGCTGATATAGTCGAAAAGGATCGAGTGTATCGCGCTCGAAGGGGACAAATTGCCCCTCAGGTCACTGTCAAGGCCTCCAAGTTGGTAGAAAACTCAGTTCATTGTTTGCAGGATGACTCAGTGTTGCCTTTAGATATTTCAACTATAAATATTGATCTAAATTCTTGTGATGAAGATTGCACTATATGTTGGCTGGGTTCAACAAGTCTTGCTGTAGGCAAATCTCAAACTGGTATGCTCAATTAAGAGCTCTTATTTTTTGTTAGCATCCGTAATCCAACAACATCACTTCATACAAGCAAACTCTTATAAGCATATGAATTTTATGGTCATCTTGTACAGACATCTTGTTAGAGTAAGGTTCTCTTGCTCTGGCAACATAAGATGCTTACTTTGTCAAACTTTTAATCTGGACTATTGATCCACATAATTCTTATCTGATTGTGTGGTTCAGATCTATAGTCTGGCAAGAGAGCAATTCTCTGCCTTTGGCATATGTTCTTATGTAATCTGATTCTCCTTTTTGTTTCTCATTGATATCTGGCTTTTGTCAGTAGCATTAGCTAATCATCAATTCATTCACTTTTCTTTTTGTTATTTTTATTTGGCTGACCTTGGTTTACCGTATTTGGTGCAGCTGCAGCATCTAAAGTTGATTGTATATTAAATTGTGATCAAGAGCCCATGTCTGCCTCTCTTCGGCATGATAAAGTATATCTACATCTTCCTATGGTGGTGAGTTTAAAAGAATGACAGGACAACATTTGTACTTTCGTGTTCATTGTGTATGTATTCCCCTACGGCCCCGTTTGATAACCATTTCATTTTTAGTTTTCATTTTTTGTGCTAGAGTATAGAGGAAAATGAGAGTGAGAATGGGAGTGAGGATGAGATTGAGAGAGAGAGAGGATGAGAGGGGAGGATGGAAGGGAGGCGTAACAAAAGTGAAAACAAAAACTTGAAGGTGAAAACAATTTCAATTAGATTTCAGTTTTTAGTGTTTGTTTTCACTTTTGTTACTCCTCCCTCCCATCCTCCCCTCTCATCTTCCCTCCCAATCTCATCTTCTCTCTCATTCTCCCTCTTTTTCCTCTATACTCTAGCATGAAAAATGAAACTAAAAACTAAATTTGAAATGGTTATCAAACGGGCCCCTAACTTTTAATTTTTTTGCAGACATCAAAGTTTGATCGCTTTTCCTTATTGAATAAACTCCCATCTGCGGTGAACTTTGCAAAGTTAAATCTAAGCAAAGGGAAGACCCTTCTAATTTGTTGCAATAATGGTAAGGACTTCACAGCTCTTGCCTGCCTAGTGAAATTCCATTTTGAGAGCACTTAGACGTGCCAAATGAAGGATAACGCCCTTGGAATACAATCATGACTTCCATTTGCATTACATGGCTTCCATGTTGTGCTACTTCAATTCTTCAATTTTTTATTCCTTGGATTGCTATTTGTGTCTGCTAATATCTTCCCATATCCTCTGTTTTCAGGGGAAGATATCAGTGTATGTGTCTGTCTGGCAATCTTGACATCTTTATTTGATGATGGAGGTATGCTTTCTTCATCTTGCAAGAAATTTCTTCCAATTAGATTTGAATTTGATGAGTTTTATTATTGGTTCAATCTGTTTGTGGCGTGGGAATCATTTGTGGGCTAAATCTGATGTAGTCTTTGGTTATTCAATATTGATTAATATTTATCCTGCTTGCTAGCGTCTAATCTTATTCAAGGAAAGGCAGTAATATTTTCTGTTCTTAAATTGTTTTCTGAACTTCCTACAATTTCATCAGGAACCTTCGATGGTGGAAGTTTCTTTAGTGAGACATGCATTACTAAATTGGAAATGCGGAGGAGACTCGTAACCATCTGTAAATATGTAGTAAATGCAAGGCCATCAAGAGGGAATCTGAAGCAGGTTTTCGGTTTTCTTAGTGGTGGAAGAGCTGTTTCGGAGAAGAGGCTTCACTCGCAAGATCAGTTGCTCGAATAAATTATGAAAGCTCGATGCTGAAATTTTGCAAGTTGAATCGGCATGGAGTTGTATAAATGAGTGAGCATTGTAACAAAGAAAGGGAATTTAGAGAAATTAGAGAATTGAGGCTCCAAGTAGGAAGAGTCACATTCATTCATATCCCATTCTTTTGCACCCTTGTGCATTCTTCATAAGCTGACTAAGTTGATGGCAGAACATGTTTGTTGCAAGTCTTTAATTAAACTAAGATTTCATTGAGAGGCTTTGAGGTTATAGCTGTTTATGAACAAAATGTGATCAATTAGAAATGTGCCATATGTGCTTACTTGATATGAGTGATGATCATTTCAATTGTTGAATGCAAAAGGGGGGAACAAATCAGAAATCTTAGTTTAGAGTTTAAGAGCATAAAAACAAATAATATTATTACGGTCAAGAATTTGGAGCTGGTACCAATGGCTCCAATGTAAAAACCTTTGGTCAGTGTATATTCATTGGGTGCTTGAGGGTTTCAAACCTCTGTGATTTCAAGTGGAGATGAAGAATTCAATCAACTGAGCTATACTCACTGGAATGTATTGGCTTTTGATTGAATTTTTCTGTTGCTTGGCCATAATTAATTAGAAAACAGAGAGATGCTGGACAGAATTATGAAGAGAAAATCCAGCAATGGACCCCTCTAGAAACCTACCTGCACCACAAATATATATAGAGGTGCTCCCTAAACGATCACATTGGCCCATTAATCACACACACCTCCACTTTATAAACTTTAATTAGGCAATAATTATTATATTATCTTTACACATTGCTTGGTCGTGCCAAAAGAGTAGATAGAAGAAAAAGGAGAGCCAATTTCATTTTTACAAAGTCTTTTCGATGGTGATGGAAAGGCCTCGCTTTGATTTTTCACTTTGAAAATAATGGAGCTTGTCTGCTTTTTCGATTGGCATTCGTCATCTTTGCATCTTCTTTTTTCTTTCTCTGTCGTCATCTTCTCGATCGTGTACGTGTTTCAAGTCCATGGAGCTGTCAAAGGCCCATAGCTAAACTAAGCTAACACTAGTTTTTCTTCAACTTTTCCTGTGCTCTATAGAAACTTGCGGACTGAAATTAAAGAAGGTCGTAGGACCAAACCTTTTTGGCGTATTGTTACATAATCTTGTCATGATTACTAGTTAATGATGTCGATGTTTTGATTAGGACATTCATATTTGATCTAAGTAAGAATACATACATGCATGTACGTACAAAATATGTTTCTCAAATTTTAGGTATAAAAAGGTGGGTTCTTGTATGTTTGAATTTTTTAGATTTAACGTGGAAACTTTGCATAAAAAATCAAGCAGATCCTAGCAGACGAAATTCATAAGAAGGATCCAAGAGTCTGTTTCTTGAGAGTGCAATGGTCTAAACGCGTTATTGATCACACTAGCTCCACCATGAGTCCATGACATGAAGTTAATAATGCACAAAGACAAAGTATACTTGGCTTCCTCAGCTTGGCCGCCTCTCTGGTCTGACTCCACAAGGACACAAAGTACAAATATCAATTGTTGTTAAACCAAAGACACCGATTAAAGCATAAGCAAAAGCATAAGCAAAAGCAGAAGCTGGTTTTCTACCACCTTTGGCAAGAAAAGTCACGTGGAATATTTGATTTGATTCTAGTTTAAAATTGGTTTACGATCTTAGTTCAATGTTTACGATGACCTTTTGAACGAACCCACCAAAATATATTTATACACATAAAAACTCGGAATCGCAAGACATTGTTATAATTTGTTAGGGATTGTTGGCCTTTATATTATAGTATTATTAAAATTACCTAAAACTTTTTATCATGGGATTAATTACAAAATAAATATTCCATTCCATTATGGCACGTGATTCATGTGCTTCTTTCTTACCATCAATAAACTTTAATATACTCATGCATATTCTGATTGTTGGATTGACTGTTTTTGAAAGATGTGCTCATGGGTTCCTTTTTTCTTATTAATTTGTTTTTAATGATGATGATTAATGACCATCATTACATTTAAAATATAGTTTATAGAGGATTTAACTCTCTTCAAGTTCTAGGTGAAGGTGGGCCAACAAAATGATCGATGCCTCCACAATCTACATTGTCTCTCCACTAGTGAAATTAATTAATTAATTAATTACCACCTCCTTTGTTAATTAATTGTTATAGCTATCATATTCTGCCTATTGATTACAACCTTAGTTTGCGCCGAGAAAACCGCATTGTGAGAAATTAGATTGAAATTATAATTGGGTGAAGATGTGATGGGAGGTTGAAATTTTTTTTTTTTGGGTTGAAAATAAGCGATAGCATATTATTGATGAACAAACAAAAATACAAAGTAATTATAAGCGATAGTATATTATTGATGAACAAACAAAAATACAAAACAATTATGTGCCGAATATGGGTAAATTTTTTCTAATAACTAAATACAACAACATGTTGAATTGATCTGGAGGTTGATTTGAATGACTTCTCACACTCAAACAAGAAAAACCCAATAAGTTGAAGATTTTGGAAAGCAGTATTACGTGTGCATAGGGCAAAGTACCTGCACATGAGATATCTCCTAATTAATTTTTTAAATAATGACATTAAACTGTTAATTAAGGTTCAATATGATATCATAAAGCAAGCAAGCAAGCATATGTTAAAATTATGCAGAAAACCCTAAAATTATGTAGAAACTCGTTGGAAGCATTTTATGGTCAGGGGCAAGCCGAACCTCAAGCAGAAATTAATCTCACCCTTCAAATGTGGGGACACCTTATGATATTTACCAAAAAATATAAAGTTTTCACCCACTTTAAACATGATAAACTTAGACAATATAATAACATTTAGGCTTTTGCTTTAAGTCTGTTAAACTTGTTTTTTTAATAGTTTTTAACGAAGTGGAATTAATATAGAATGTCATATTATAATAGTAATAATAATGGCACGTTAAACACGTACGATAATCTTATAAAGAAAACAATACCTCACTGTCTCCCCTTTTTCAGAGGAATTTTAGTGAACTTATTACTACTGTCTGTGATAAAGCTAACGTGTTGTGTTCCTACAGAAACAACAGGAATCAAAGACGATTTATTCTTTTCCTTATTTTTTTTGAGCAAATCAGGGATGATTTTTCAAACGGAATCCACATGCCAATCTGAGAGCCTGCAAAGCTTATAAGATGCTTCTTTATCTTCCACTCCGAAGAATCATATAAAAATTACTGTGCAAAGGAATATATATATATATATATATATATATATATATATACACCACAGACACAGAGTCCAGATTCCAGATATTGCACAAGATACATGTTATAAGAGTGGGAGAGATCTCATATATATAAATTTTTACCTTAAAAAAATTAAACAAATGGTATCCCATATGATCGTGCATGGAAAATGAGGGACAATTCATGGTTTTAAGAAGAATGTAATTGGATAAGAGCAAGGATGAGAAAAACCGAGAAAAAACCTAGCACTGAAGTTTGATCAGTTGGGTAACTGTTTAATAATAAATTGACCAAATAGGTTCTGGTCTCATGACGTTTTCCTTTTGAATGTTATAGAAGATGTTCTACGTTGGAATCTCATTTCCCTGAGATAGTCTTTATCATAAATTTATATATAGAGAGAGAGTACTCTAATCAAGATGATGATCAATACTTCAAATAATAACAAGAGTAGATCAGTCATGCCAGTGGGATATAACTTAGTGTAGAGGTTCGAAACCCTCAGAAATTCAACGAATATTTGTGTAAACCCACCTATGTCCAATCGCTTATACTAAAAAAGAAAAAGAAAAAGAGTGGATCAGTCATCAGTCATTACTAGGTGGTTGTGGTTGTAGAACCAAACAAAAGTGAAATTAATGTTCAATGTTGAGTTATATATACTACCTTATCAAAATTCCACAAATGGTATAAGGACAAGAATGGTGGAGCATGGACGGCAGGGGAGAAGATCTAAAAGATATCTCCTAGAGATCATTTCATGTATATATGATTATATATCGGACGATCTAGTTAGGTTAGATACATACAAATACCCAAAGGTTACATATCCATCTGTTTTATGTCATGTACAGGTCATCATACAATTAAAGTCAATCTATTGCTAAATTAAGTATGCATGAATTGAATAAAGAGTTTGCTTTTGATTGAGTAACATTATATTGGAAGTCCGATTGAGTTTGTTGTACCATATATGTAGATATTGTGCCTGATCTTTGATTCAAGTTGAGCATTTGAAATAGATGAGAAAGAAAGAAAAAGAAATTACAAGGAAATGTATATGTTGTGAGAGAGAAGAGACTAGACTAAGAAACCATAACAAATACAGCTAAGGGGATGACAGGATATACGAAATGGACATGCAGCTCCCCCTAAACCCTATTAGTTTATAATTAGCAAATAAAGAGGAATATGCTATTCTGAAGCGAAATAAAGTTCCCAATTTTATCTTACCATATCATTAATATTCTGGCAATCAATTAAAGGTGCTTTCTTTACAATAATTTAATCAAACAGAAACTTTTTTGTTGTTGCATTTTTCTATATATAATAGTTGCTCAACCGATGACCTGTTAGTAAGTTAATACGTTGCTAATTACTTATTCGTGGTCACTCCACTTAAACCTGAAAGTTAAGAAAAGTAACTTTTTATCGGCATTTTATTTTTGAGTGGGGGCAGTAAAGTAATTTTCAGCTGTATATATAGAACTTTAGAACCAAAACAAAGTAGTATTATATTTGTGTCTTTGCAAGATACAAATATTAATATTACCATTTTAGCAAGGCTTGCTTGCGCAAATGAGAGCCGAGGCAGAGAGAGAGAGAGAGAGCCCCCAATGTCTCCAAGAACAACATTATATTAAACAATGACAAATCAAAAGCAGACAATAAACGACATGAGTTCGAAGTAAACTAAACAAACCTAAGGGAAATGAAAAAGATGGATGGGGGGAGGGAACAAAGACAAAAGCTAGGTCTGATTGGCCAATGGGTCAGTGGTCATAGTCAACTTTGTTGAACAGTATATACTGGTCCAAAAATGGGTTGCTGCCTGCCCTCGCTTTTGGTCTCTCATGCTGTGTTGAAAGTAACAGCCACCATCAGTATCTTAATTATAATTAAACAAACCATGACATAATTAAAGCATATGATATAATTAATAGGGCTGCTTCACAGAAATCACTTGCTTCATTGCTTGCTGCTCACTTTATTTTCTGTATGTATATAAAGCTGAGTGTATATCATTTCTTTGAGCAAACACGACAAGGAGCTTGAGCTTGTACCCTTTTGTGCATCCACTTTTTACTTTCTTTTCCTCCAAACATACAAACACAAACACATATGCAATATACTTTTGATTTTTGAGAATGAGCAAAATGGAATCTCCTGAGAAGAATGAGATATTGGCAGTGAAGGAGAAAGGATCAGATGAACGCAGCAGCCATGGAAGTAAAGGAAGAAATTCTGTGGTGAAGATTTTCAGATATGCTGATTGGGTGGATGTGGTGCTGATGGTTTTGGGGACAGTTGGAGCAGTAGGAGATGGGATGTCGACAAATTGCTTGCTGGTGTTCGTTAGCCGTCTTATGAATAACTTGGGATATGGTCAGAGCCAACAGAACAATAATCATGGGATCCATTGGATGCACGAGGTTGAAAAGGTCAGTTGGATTATTATTATTGTCTCTCTCAGTCTCAATGGTGCTGCTGTTGGTTTTTCTTTGTCTTCAACAACTAACTCATTTTCTCATTATGTCTCACATTTTCCATCTGTTAATTGTGTGTTTTGTTTGGTTAACAGTGCAGCTTAGACTTTGTCTACTTGGGATTAGCAGTAATGCTGGTGGCTTTTTTGGGTAATTTCAAACTTCTCTCCTTTTTCTCTCTTTTTTCCTCATTTGCTTTGCTTTCCAAGGACAAGGGGCCGGATCGATGCGAGGCGCAATTATATGAAATTAAACCCAGTCCATTATCTTCCTAATGGCATCGATCTGATAACAAAAGTTGGTAACTTCATGGTATAATATATAATGAAAAAAAGAAGAAAAAAAGAAAGAAAAGGAGAACTTTCTTTCTGTGGAACCCTAAAATGCCCTAGTCATGGGGCCTAGCTTGTTACAAGAATTAAACGCATCTGAAAAACCCTCTAAAAGCTGATGAGGGCCAAACTAATTAAAGTAATTAATGATTAATAATGGCTGCAGAAGGTTATTGTTGGAGCAAAACTAGTGAGAGGCAGGTGCTGAAGATTCGTTACAAGTACTTGAAAGCAGTTTTGAGACAAGAAGTTGGGTTTTTCGATTCCCAAGAAGCCACTACTTCGGAGGTCATCAATACCATATCAAAAGATACTTCTCTCATACAAGAAGTTCTAAGTGAAAAGGTAAATTACTCGCGATCACCATCAAATTACTAATTGATGAAACCAAAAGTTATGCAATTACTATTTGGTAATTATTCCAGCCCCAAAATGTCATTCAGAATTTACGAGTGTAGAATGACAAACTAAGAGCGTGAATAACAGTTCCCGATTCTTACATTTTATGGTTTGATTTGTTTTTCATTTTTGGTGATCAGGTGCCAACATTTGTTATGCACTCATCAGTGTTCGTCTCGGGGCTGGCCTTCTCCACATACTTGTCATGGAGACTGGCCTTGGTAGCATTTCCAACACTACTTCTCCTAATAATACCAGGAATGATCTATGGGAAATACCTCATGTACTTGTCGAAAAAATCATACAAAGAGTATGGGAAAGCAAACAGCATAGTAGAGCAAGCTCTAAGCTCCATAAAAACTGTTTATGCATTCACTGCCGAGAGGAGAATTGTGGAAAGATATTCAGCAATATTGGAGAGAACAAGTAGGCTGGGGATGAAGCAAGGCATAGCAAAAGGTCTGGCAGTGGGAAGCACAGGGCTGTCTTTTGCGATATGGGGGTTTCTGGCATGGTATGGAAGCCATTTGGTGATGTATAAAGGTGAAAGCGGTGGGAGGATTTATGCGGCTGGGATCTCTTTCGTATTGAGTGGACTGTATGTGTTTCATCCATCTTATGCATTAATTATGCTTTTTCTTCTTCATTAATTTGTGTTTATCTCAATTAAGCACATGCATGTTAATAATTTCTGATTATATTGATGGTGATGACTGATAATATTGGACTTTAAGAGAAGTTCAAATGATTTGATTGACAAGTACTTATCTTTAATTTTTAGTAGATTCAGTTTAATGTGTGAAATTTTCAATTTTTTTAGGTCAAAATGTGTGAAAATTTCGATAACTCCATTAATCGTGTCGATCAGGAATATATAGCTTCACAAATGAAGTATGTGAAATTCTAGAGTCAATCTCCTAATCCGAAGTTACAATTATGTTTTTTTTTTATGGTTTTATTTTTCTATTTTTTAAACTTCCCTAATTTATATAAATGATGTAGTAGTACAATGATGATTACCTTTCAACATACAGGTGGATTTTCTCAACTGTCACAAGTTAATTTACTCTTGGATTTTAATTTAGCATAGCTATCTATGTTGTTGATGTTAGAAGTGATTGAATCGATGATCTTAATTATTTTTAATTTGTTGGCAATTAAAAGATGCAGTGATGAGATTTTACTAGCAAAAGATTTCATGTTTAGAAAAATTTTATCATGAACAATTTTTATGCATCATATGCCGTGCTCCATGCATAAACTATCCAATATTTACATGAACATATGTACTTTTGGCCTCATATTGTGAATGTAAATTATACAACAGATCCCTGGGAATGGCACTTCCGGATTTGAGGTACTTCACAGAAGCTGCGGTTGCTGCTACACGAATATTCGACCGGATAGACCGTAGGCCCTTGATCGACGGTGAAGACACCCAAGGACTTGTCTTAGACAACATTAGAGGCGAACTAGAATTCATTGGTGTCAAGTTCACATACCCTTCTCGTCCAGATTCCATGGTCCTCGGAGATTTCAATCTGAAGGTTGAAGCAGGGAAGACCATTGCTCTTGTTGGTGCGAGTGGAAGTGGCAAGTCCACAGCAATTGCATTGGTGCAACGTTTTTATGATGCGGATGATGGGGTTGTTCGGATCGACGGTGTCGATATAAGGACACTTCAGCTGAAATGGATTAGATCAAAAATGGGACTTGTTAGTCAAGAACATGCCTTGTTTGGGACTTCAATTAAGGAGAACATTATGTTTGGTAAGCTTGATGCCAGTATGGATGAAGTCACAGCTGCAGCTATGGCTGCCAATGCTCATAATTTCATAAGGCAACTTCCACAAGGGTATGAGACCAAGGTGAATATTTATGCACTTTTGAAAGGGTTTTTAATTTTGAGCATTTGATCCTGATCATCAGATTTACAGTGTCATTTTAATTGACATATCCATACATATATGTGACAGATTGGAGAGAGAGGAGCACTTTTGTCTGGTGGACAAAAGCAGCGGATAGCTATTGCCAGAGCAATTATCAAGAACCCTGTAATTCTACTACTTGATGAAGCAACAAGCGCTCTTGACTCTGAATCTGAGACTCTGGTCCAAAATGCTCTTGATCAAGCCTCCATGGGGAGAACCACCTTGGTAAAAGGAAAATGTTGATTGATATATACCTTAATTAGTGCATTAATTAACTTCATCATCTCACAGCTTTTTAACATGAACAGGTTGTTGCCCACAAGCTTTCAACTGTTCGAAATGCAGACCTAATTGCGGTGGTCAGTGGCGGTTGCATCATCGAAATAGGCTCACACAACCAACTCATCAACTGCCAAAACGGTCACTATGCAAAACTAGCAAAGCTACAGAGACAATTCAGCTGTGACAATGTTGACCAAGAACGAATTTCAGTGTCTTCGGTCACAAGAAGCAGTGCTGGCAGGCTAAGCACAGCAAGATCAAGCCCTGCATCAACGTTTGCAAAATCACCGCTTCCCCTCGAGACCTCACAGCCTTTGTCACACCCTCCAACTTCCTTCTACCGCCTTCTGTCTTTGAATTCCCCTGAATGGAAGCAAGGCCTAATTGGAAGCCTCTCTGCCATAGCATTCGGGTCAGTCCAACCTGTCTATGCCTTAACCATAGGTGGCATGATATCAGCCTTCTTTGTGCAAAGCCACGAGGAAATGCGTGCTCGAATTCGTACATATTCCTTGATTTTCTCTGCACTTTCTGTAATCTCCATCACCTTGAATCTCTTGCAACACTACAACTTTGCTTACATGGGTGAGCAGCTCACAAAAAGAATCCGGTTGCAAATGCTTCAGAAGATCTTGACCTTTGAAACAGCTTGGTTTGATGAGGAGCAGAATTCAAGTGGGGCATTGTGTTCAAGATTGAGCAATGAGGCTTCCATGGTTAAGTCCCTTGTGGCAGACAGGGTGTCCTTATTAGTCCAAACCACTTCAGCTGTCACAATTGCCATGATCATGGGGCTAGTTGTGGCTTGGAAGCTAGCACTCGTTATGATCGCGGTCCAACCACTCGCAATCCTATGCTTCTACACAAAGAAAGTTTTGCTGTCTAGCCTATCAGCCAACTTTATCAAAGCACAAAACCATAGCACTCAAATTGCAGTTGAAGCAGTGTACAATCATAGAATTGTGACTTCATTTGGAAGTGTGGGAAAAGTACTTGAATTATTCGATGAGGCTCAGGAAGCGCCGAGGAAAGAGGCAAGGAAGAAGTCATGGCTAGCTGGGCTTGGGATGGGGTCAGCCCAGTGTCTAACATTTATGTCATGGGCACTGGACTTCTGGTATGGTGGTACACTAGTAGAAAAGGGGCAAATATCAGCTGGGGATGTGTTCAAAACATTTTTCATATTGGTGAGCACTGGTAAGGTTATAGCTGAAGCTGGGAGTATGACTTCTGATTTAGCCAAGGGTTCAACAGCAGTTGCATCTGTGTTTGAGATTCTCGACCGCCACTCACTAATTCCAGGCTCTCGTAATGTAAGTAACAAATTAATATCCTAATCATATCTGTTCTTTTTCTTTTTCTTTTTGAAAGCAGAAGTTTACTTGGGATAATTTTATCTTTTTTAGGTGGGGGATGAAGATGGTTCTAGTGGGAATGGGATAAAGTTAGAGAAAGTAACTGGGAGCATAGAACTGAAGAAGGTTGATTTTGCATACCCAAGTAGGCCAGAGACATTGGTGTTGCGCCAATTTAGCTTGGAGGTGAAGCCAGGCACAAGCATTGGACTTGTTGGGAAAAGTGGGTGTGGCAAGTCAACCGTGGTTGGATTGATACAAAGATTTTACGATGCAGAGAGTGGGTCAGTGAAGGTGGATGGTGTGGACATAAGGGAACTAGATGTTCAATGGTATAGGAGGCACACAGCCCTTGTTAGCCAAGAGCCCGTGATATATTCCGGTACCATTCGCGACAACATCATGTTTGGGAAGCTTGATGCCCCAGAGGATGAAGTTGTAAAGGCCGCCAGAGCAGCCAATGCCCACGAATTTATCTCGTAAGTCTATTATCAAATCGAAAAATCGTTTAGCCATTTGATTATCATAATTATGTTTTTTTTTTAAACATTGTGTTCTTCTATTTAGGTCATTGAAGGACGGTTATAATACAGAGTGTGGTGAAAGAGGGGTGCAGTTATCAGGAGGGCAAAAGCAAAGAATAGCAATTGCAAGAGCAATACTTAGAAACCCAACAATACTATTGCTAGATGAGGCAACAAGTGCACTTGATGTGCAATCTGAGCACCTTGTGCAAGAAGCTTTGGACCGCATTATGGTGGGAAGGACAACAGTTGTGATAGCACATAGGCTTAACACCATCAAAAACCTTGAAATGATAGCATTTGTTGCAGATGGGAAGGTGGTGGAGAAAGGCACATATGCTCAGCTCAAGCACAAGCGTGGTGCCTTCTTTAACCTTGCCACCTGTCAAACTTAGGTGCATGTAAATATATCTCTACTGTAAAAGTAAAATGGTGTATGTTGCTGTAAACTGTAAAATTAGCTAGCAGCAGCATCTTTTGGGTTGGTTAGTTTTGTGGCTTTGTGCCTGAGGATTTAGAGTTCTTTCAATGAGGGGTTTTTGACTCTTAGACAGGAACTTATTGCAAAGGCCTGAATGTAATATTGGGTTGGTCCCAAATTAATGCTGGTGTTGAAAGTCAAGAACAAATAATAATAAAAACTATATATGCTAATTGTATTATCCTGCAGATTTTTTTTATTTTCTTTGTGTCTTTGCACAAACTACAATTTGATTTAACATAAGAGAGCCTAGGAAGCTCATTCTTATACCGTCTGTTACAAAAGCATACAAAGATTTCTGGACAAAACAGCCACAGACGACCTTTGTTTTTATTCCAACATTAAACTAAACACTCTAGATAGAACACTTCATGGCTGAATTTGGTTCACCCTTTCCTTCACTTGGGGCGCTGAGCAGTCTCTGAAGGTCCAACTTGTCGCACCAGATGAAAGTAAGGCTCTACTTTCCCTCTTAGAGTCTCATGAGCTAGCTTAATCAGCTGGAGCTGAGCCTTGGTCCTGCTCACATGCATTCATGGATCACGGACAAGTTTATAATCACTAATTAGCTTACAATACCAGGTCTAATTAAGCGGCCATTAAAAGAAGAAAACTAAAAAATCATCATCACCCTTCGAGGTCCCCTGCCTTGATACTTTCCCTCATCTGGTTCGTCTCGATCCAAACCTTGTTAGCACCAACGCTGTGAATTGATCATGAGAATAATGTAGAAACTAACAAAATGAGCAATGATGATAAATGCTATAAGCACCCAAATAAGGTATCTTTATAACAAAACAAAAAAACTTGAGCCAATCTAACAAGCACCTACCTGGCGCTGCTACCTTTGAGCTGATGGAGGGACTTGTCCAGCTTGTTGACATCATAGGGGGGTTTCTCCCTTTGGAAACAGAAACGAAACAGATCGGATTGATAGATGTTTTAATGTTAAAGTGCATGCGTTGTGTATCATTCAAGAAATTAATGTCAAACTAAGTTGTATTAGTACTCACAGTGCTTGCTCCACAGTAGCTATCAGTTTCGTAGAGTCCCTAAAGTACAAGGTCATAACCTCCTCTGCGAAGTTGGGATTGTCAACATCTTCCAATTGCTCCATCTGCATAAACTGCGTGTCCAGAATTTCCTGCAACATATGTATATTCATCTTCATCATGTACAACACAATATATCTCTGCAACTGCAACTTGTACTTTATTTCAGCTCTTATCTCATGAAGAATGCATTTTCAATTTGTCACACTCAAATCATGAGAGTCTGTAAAACTTCTGAAAACCCATGAAGGAAAAAAAGACCAATGTGCAGCATTATTGAAAACAAAATGAAAACTAGGACCAACATGCCATGCTAATTCTAATTAAAGAAAAAAAATAAAAAATAAAACCTCATCAAACAAAGATTGCCTCATGCTTGCAACTTGTTGGCGCAAGGGATTGCTCCCCATTGTTGCTCAGATATTCAAAGACTGGATTGAGAGTACCACAATGGTAAGCCAAGAAGATGAAATATATATATATTGATGAAAAGAAATCAGGATGCAACACGTTTTATAGGCATGCATTTACTCATTCTGAAAAAGTGCAGATTACAGAATCTAAATAGGAGAAATGGCTGATTGTGTTGGCATGTACGACTGGTGGAACAATATTTGCCATAGTCGTATGTAAGATATGATGTGCAGTGTAGCCAATTATGACAAGGCTGAAACTAGTGTCTTGTTTCAAAACTTGTTTCTTGAGCTTGCTTTGCTTAGAGCACTTGTTGACCAGCGCGTGGTTGGCTGTCAACTGTTAATGTGTGTGACTAATCACTCATGTGCGTCAACTCACGCGCGTTTAGGCGATTGTTCTTAGCATCTTATTACTATATATCCTCCTTAGATTGTAAAATAAATGCATAGAGATTTTGTTTGTTTATTTGCAATAGATATGGATTATGGAATAAATTCAATCCAATCCAATCCGCCCAAAACGGAGCAACAAAAACACTAATTTGGTTCATTTTGATAACTTTTGAGTAGATTGTGTTACAAACATTTTCCAATGTGGTCCTATATGCATTTGATAGAGAGGGAACGAAGATAATCTAAAACCTTTGACACAATTATGTTCGTGTACATCACATGATCAAAACACTTCTGACCTAATTCTTTAAAGGTTGTGTTTCAATTTAAGTCGATGATAGCTTTATTAGTATTTTCTTATTTTGGTGCTCTCTGCGGAACTCATGGTATTTTGGTTTCAAGACGTGTAAACAAGAATAGAAAGAAGCATTCATTGTACAATGCAATATTAAATTATGTCCATCAGAATGAACTTGACAACAGGACAAATATCCATGACTTTGATTTCACATACCAACACATCCCCTTCTTCATTGTTGCAAATAATCAAAATAAGCCTATATTTTCTATTTAACGCATTGAACGGAAAATAAATAATAAAATGCAGGCACATGATGAAGCTTTTGTGTTTCAAAATGCTGAGTTCGCGAATTTCCCTCCCCCCCAAAGAATTCCACATTTTTTAGTCCGAAAGAAGACGGGTGTGTCGAAAGAAAAAAGGCGAGAGCAAATAGCTAAAAAGGAAATCTTTCTTGCCTTCATGCTTTCTTTTCTTTTCTTCATCCTCAAGCAAATATATTATCGAACAACTTGCAGTTTTCTTCATGATCTTTTACTCTTTTCTCGACCAAACCAATTAAAATTGAGGATTGATCTAATGTTTTGTTGTAACAAACTGGTTTTTTTTTTCTTCCAGTTGTTACAGTTTGAAGAGATTGATCGAGTCAGCTCTGTACATGTCAGATAAAGGTAGCTGAAGGATGAAGATGGGGGATGCTACCCGAGAATCACTACATCTTTCCTGTCCTCTCACCTCTGAACTTGAGAGGCTGAGATAGAATCGGATTTATAGGAACAGAGAGAACCAATCCATTTCATTGCCTTTGCTGGCGTTTTCTTTTTGCTTTGAGATCAACAACAATGATGGATATGTTATCGGAACTGTTTCTTCCATATGCTATTTCAGTGAGATGATCAGCAACAGCTTGTGCCGGAGGAATGTCATCAGTCAAACTGGAGATTGACCTTCGCCGCCTTCTTAGAAGATGCCGAGCCACCTCTCCCACTTCTTCATTAGTCATGACATCCCAAAGTCCATCACTTGCCAAAATCAAACACTCGTCCTCATCGGTCCTTGTCATGAATGAAATCTCAGGGACTGGAATTATCCACGGCCTTAGATATCGATCACCTGAAACGTAACCACAACCATTCAAAGTACCATGAAATTATGCTTGCATTAAGCAAAATGAAATACGGCAACTTATCAAAATGAGATTATGGTACTAGTTTAAATGTCTAATTGAGTCTTCTATCTCTGGACATGGCACATTCACATAGTTGCCTCGGTCTGGGAAGATAAAACTTTTGACAACTGCAAAACAGAAGACTGCAAATTAAGCAGAGAAATAGAGATGAAAACCTATAGCTCTGGACATGGCAAGAACTCCAAACACCCTAGCACCATTCCAGTTTATGACTTTCCCTCCCCCTCCTTCAATCCTCAGGAGTTCATCTTCCCTATCAGGCTGTAAAAGCAACAACAAGAAACAGCGGGTCCTTAGTCTTGTTAAGAAAAATAGTGTCAACAATATAAATAAAGAGCCTAACTCATGAATATTCAATAGCTAGCTGTCAATAACTGGCCAAGTACTTCCTCTAATCTTTTCAACCTGCTCTCCATGTTTCACAGACAAAAAAAAAAAAAAAAAAATTGAATGATCTTAATTCTCCCCAGTAAGAAGGATTCTTTTTTCTTACTTAATAGACCGTGCAACTTTAGCTCTAAAATTTGAATGCATAATGAACAATTACCAGAAGCAATGAAGCAGAAGAGTTCAAATCTAGAAAAAAGTTTAAAGAATAGAGGAGTTAATGATGTGACCTTCTGATCAACAGTTAAGGGGATTGTTTCTGTCCCTCGGCAAAGAACTGCCCTCGAGTCACCACAATTAGATGTGATAATCTGGCAACCAGATAGAATGGCAACAACTGCAGTTGAACCAACCATCTCTGGCGCAATAGCCTCCTCAAGGAGCTCATTGTCAGCCTTCTCAAAACCAATTGAGAATGCTGTTTCCCACTTTCTCTGCCATTCGTAGCCATCAACCGTCTCCCGATCCCACTCTTGTGCTATCACTTCATGCATCCGCTCAGCACAAAAGTTAGCCACCTATGTATGGTGTCAAATATGGATAGATTAGCTCTTGTCTCACTAACAACGTACGGGTAGCAGTAGTTCCAATATCCACAAAGTAAAACACTTAACTTGCAGTAAGTTAGGACATACAAGTCTAAATCAACTAAACGAACAGAGTCAGATATGCAGATGTCTGATGTTTGGTTATATGTTAATCCTATTGTCTTCCTGGAAAATATGATGATTAGTTGATAATACAATATTTGTTAAACCATCTGATATGCCATGTCAAAATTGTTATTGATTAAATAAAACATATCTGAATATGCAGTTCCAATTGGTAGTTTGATAATAAACCAATAAACAAAACATTAAGCATCACCATGTACAACACAAGGAAACAACTCAGCCATTGCCTAAACAAGTGCAAGAAGTCTTTCCTCCAATCAAATAAAGTCTTAATTAACAAATTATTTCCAGTAGAAAAGCTGTTACAGAAATAAATGTCAAAACACAAAGGATTTGTCCGTCCATATCCGGTGAGACATCTTGAGAAAGCACCCAAACAATGAGATTCTAAAAAGAAAATAATATAAGGGGACCCAATAAACCACCGTCCGCTTATAATAAAGTTCACACTAAACACACAAAAAAGAATGGTCCCGCCTAGATTTTTTTTTCCAAGAAAAATGGAACCTCTATGATCTTGCTGATTCGTCTTCTTCAGGCAATAACACACTCAGCGCCCCCACCAGCTACCAAAATTATTATTCAATTAATTTTTCCATAAATACAAAAACCAACCAATAATCTACTTAGATACAGTTCACCGATTACTCAATAAGAAAAACTAAAATACTACTCTCTGCAAAATGCTTGGTGAACAATAACAACACAGCCCCAGATTTAATTTGTTAAATTCATGGAGGGCCCAGTAGGTCATGCTGTTGATACATGATGCGCCTGTGACGACAGGACAGAGCATGCGGGTGACGGTAGCATTATCCCCCCAATCCCCATGCACCCGATGCCAAAGAAGAATAGGCGCGCCCAGCTCACTGAGCCCGAAAATTTGCACGGATTCTAAAGCCACGTGTCTATGCTGAAAACGAAACTCCCCATAAACTCCAGTAATATGGACCACTCCGTGCCGGACACGTGTCGGCTTTCCTCAGAAACAATGATGGCTCCAAAATAAATATTCATACTGCTACAGTCTAGTGTTTACGCAAATATTATTTTATTTTCTTCTTCTTCAATTTAGATTATAAATTATATAAAAAATTTGGTCTGAGATTAAAATTATAAATAAACAAATAAATTTATCAGATTTTTGAAACGAACGCGTCACGCGCGTCCAACAAATTGTTCCACTCAATTTTTTTCAAGAAAAATAAAAAAGAAACTCAAAAATAGAGCAATGGAGGGTGCACCTGATTGCCGCCATGGCCGTCGTAGACGCCGAAGAAATGAACAGGGGAGATCTCGGAAGAGGTTTTGGAACCTGGGGCCGTGCAACCGCCCACGTGATCGCACGTGCGAGACATGAAGCCAGGAATCAAAGCGACGGCGTCCTCCATCTCTCTCCGTCTCCCAATCACCGAAGTGAAGCCCCAAGTCACTCCCTTGTTGTTCCTCCCGACGCACTTGGGCCTCGACACCGCCACTCTCAGCTCGTCTCCGGTCAGGAGCGTCCGGTCCACCAGAACCGGCACTAACAACGCCGGAATCTCGCCGGAGCTGCTCGTCGTCGTTCTCGAGACCTCTCCAGAGCTCGTGGTGCTTCTAGAGTCTTCTGTGGTGAGTATCGAGGACGGGCTCGAGCTCGTGGACGCCAGTTCGAGGTCGGGGAGTGAGTTGACTCGCTCGAGTTGCTCGTCCTCTGTGGATTCCATGCTGCGGAGAGAGAGAGAGAGAAAAAGAGGGAGAGAGAGAGAGAGAGAGAGAGAAGAGAGAAAGGGAAGAATGGGATAAAATAAGAGGAAGGGACAGCTAAGAAGGCGACACGTGTGAGGAGATATAAGTTCGATGACACACGCATCCGTAGTGAATGAAGAGAAAGAAAAAAGAGGCATTGATTGCAGTCGTACTCATTTGCTTTTCGCTGCACCGCTACGTGTCTTGTTTACAGATGGCCGTGCCACGCTGGAGAGCTGTGGTTCTCTGCGGCAGCATGTTGCGGCTTCATCTCTGCACCCGCTATCAACGCCTCATCTGTAGTCTCCTGTGCTGCAGATCGTCTGGTCAATCCGTGGACCGTGAGAAGTCAGCAACCGATTTGATGACCGGGCACATGTGACATTCGGCGCTTCCGCGTTTTCCGTATTGTGAGCGCGATGTAGTGGATTTTTTCTGCTATATCCATGAGGAATCTAATGTACGCATGAGGTGGACCCCAGCTAATGGGTACACCATCTCTGTAATAGCTAATAGGTGGCACGTTGGCAAGAAGTGGGGCCAGCCCATTAGGTATAATTTGACATTTTTTACGGAAAAAGTGCTAGCGAGTAAATAATGGATTAGAGCGGTGGGAAATTTCGTAACAGTAAAAACAAGAAAAAGACCTGCTAAAGTGCCACGTGGGAGTTGCGTTCTATTTGATGAATTATAGATGATGGCATCACTCGGTTCGCGTCATTATCCTCTATACCGCAGAGAAAAGAGAATGGAGCCCGTTAAGAATCCCCACAGCGAACGAGGGGAGGTGGTGGATGGGACCCGTTGTATCGGACCATGTCAATTCGAGGGGACCTGATATGATCAGATCGAACGGCACTCAGGCCGAGTGACTAGTTGTATATCAACACGTGGCCCTCGATGGCCCAGTCCGGTATGCGTTCTTTTACATGCAATCATCCATGAGTGGTTAATAGCGCGTTCTTCTCCTCCTTCTCCAATATCGCTTGTATAGAATAAAAAAAATATGCAAATAGTTGTATGAATTTCCATTCCATAGTATCGCTTGTATAGAATTAAAAAAACTTTGCAAATAGTTATATGAATCTAATTGGGATCTCAACTAGAGAGGAAATACTTTTCTACTCCCGTTTGCATTGCCTTTAAGAAAAGATAGGAAAAAGGAAATACTTTTTCTATTGAGGGATTAGGTTCTCTACGAATTTTTTTTCCAACGATTCAAACCATCTATTTTTTAAGTCTTCATTCATAGATATTCTTTAAAAAAATTGGACAAATTAGAAATCGTTTAAACATCTAATTGTGTCCTACAAAATCAGTGAACATGGTACTTCAAAAAAGTTCTAAAATTTCATTAATTTAATTGAGTGGTCAAATGATATCAAATTCAAGTGATTTTTGGCGAAGATAATCTTCGAATGAATATCTACTAAATAGATGATTTTAAATTAATGAAATACAATATATAGTGGGTTATATAAAAATGTCCCTCAAATAAGCTTATTTAAAAGATTTCTTAATGGAAGCTTTGTGTGTGTATATATAGATATATATAATTTAGGTTGGAAATGGGAAGGTGATTTTATTAATCAAGGAAACTTACTGATTAAGATTGTTAATTGGTAAAGAAAAGTTTATTTGGTAAAGCTTTTGCTATTTTACTTACGATTACGTAGTGCCACGTTTTAGGGCCTTTGCGTGTTCAAGTTTTTAATCAAATGTACCACTAATTTTTATATGAGATTTGTACCGACAATTAATCGACGCAGCAAGAATGACCACTAAGTTGAGAGAGAGAGAGAGAGAGAGAGAGAGAGAGAGAGAGAGAGGACGAAAAAAAAAAAAAGGAAAAGAAAAAGGGAGTGGTTGTCTTTCGTATATAGTTTAGAAAGAATGATCAATTATATAACAATGCTGTGACACCAAACTTCAGTTTTATATGTGCCTAACTTTTTCTAAATTGATGGGATACATGATGAAGCCACCTTTCTCATTATTATGTTATAATAACCGATTAGTCACATTTCTTAATTTTATATTTAATAGGTAATAACCATTTAGTTTTGTATCCTAATCTCCACTTTATGGAGAAAACGGAAGGGATTTAGCGAATATATTCAGCGCGAAATATATTTATGGAGTACTGAGGAAAGCCAATGCCCCAATTGCCAACTCTCTTGTCGGGAGGACGTACACCTCAAGATTTCCGAGTACTTGTAATCATCTACAAATCATATCTTAACGAGCAAGTTCATATGTTTTTACACTTATAATACTTGGAATCTAGAATGTTTGAAAGATTGTAGCTCCGTCCTCTCTCAACACTGAATCATTGATCAAGCCTCGTCCTAGGCTTCGGCCCAAATTACGACTTTAAGAGAAATATAAACATGTTGTGGGCCTCAATACAAATTTAAGAGGTTGAGGAACCCACCCACAAAATTTTTGGGAAAGGAAACTTATAAACAGAAACATGGTAAGCCCAAGCAGGCCCGAAATCAACATCCTTTTTTTGAGGCTTTGGTCCTTCCCATCCATGACAGTTTTTTTTTTTTTTTTTTTTTGAGCCAAGGATCCCTTGACAGCATTTGACTCGTGCTTAATTATAAAGTTCCCCGCCGGCATCGCTGCGCTGGCTTCCACAGTCTCCTCCACTTGGAGAGCACCATCCCTCTTTCTTTAGCTATGTTCTTATATTATTTCTTTTAATTTTTATTAGGATTAAGGAGTGCTTTTAAGCCATTACGATCGAAGGAAGTACACTTTGTGTTTAAAAAAGTTGTTAAACTCTGGCTCCCCCTCTCCCACCACAGCATGTCGCCCAAATGATTTATACTTTATAGCACGTGGTGCAATGCTAAATATATAGCAAGGGAAAAAGGGTTGCTTGAACTAAATGGTTTTTCTTTCTTTTGTGTTCACATTATCTTGAATCGAATTTGGATGAAATCAGTTTAATACATTATCTTGGTCAACTCGACTAACTTAGAACGTAAATAAATTGTAGAGCAATATATTGACTTGACCATAATAATAATAAGAATGCGTGAAGTAAGTCATGATGTTAATTAAACATATAGTCCGATGGAGGGCCGGGGCGGCCCTTGCCTTGTACAGAGTCGAAATAAAAAGATAACCTATGTTGCGAGGAAAGCGACTGTTTTCCCATTGCGTAGGTTTGACTAGTTCCATATTGTTGTCTTCCAGCCATACATCCATGTCCATATATATATATATATATATATATATATATATATATATATATCCAATATAGGGCTTCAACTTTTGTACAGAATCAGACAGCTAGCGCAAGAACAATATTGATATATATATATATATATATATATATATATTTGAAGGTAGCTCTCTCCTCCACAGTCCTCTCCATCACACACACACACAAAACAGAACCCATCTCTCTCTCTCTCTCTCTCTCTCTCTAGCTGTCATGGGTACTTTCTCCAACCCAGCAACGAGCTATTCATTAATGGATATGTGGTTTGATTTGGACGAAGCACTGACACTGCCTGAAGAACATATAGGAGGTGCCTGTGGCGGTGGGAATATAAATAGTAATGCAACTGGGACAGTTAACACTTTGGTAGCCAACATGCCAACGGTGGCTGCAGTTGAACTTGAAGCTGCAATTTGCTCAGTTTGTGCTCAAGGTTTTCATCATGATCAATGTTCAGATGATGATGAAGAAGAAGAAGAAGAAGAAGAAGAAGAAATGAATGGTATTGCCACTGGTGTTGGTAAGCAAGTTCCTTGTGGGCATGTTTACCATGAAACATGCATAGCAAAGTGGCTTTCCAATTCTAACTCTTGCCCTCTCTGCCGTTCCCCAATCCTCTCTAATTAAATTATTTCATCATTTCATCGTTCTCTACCATTTTTGCTTCTTGTAACAGTAATCTATATATTTTATAATCAAGATTGCAGATGTTCTGTTCTCTACCCTTGCCAGATGTTCTGTTCTTTATATCATTTATTATGTTCCATTTTCTATATATCCAAACAGAAAGAACAAAACCGCATATGATGAGGATGAAGATATAGTTTGCAGACCTGATAAAATCAATTGAACTTGGCAATAATACTAATGTGTTTGGGCTGAGAATTACTAGGTCAACTTCGTCCCTCATCCAAAAAAAAAAAAAGTCAACGTTGTCTTTGAGCACACACAAATTTCTCTCAGCATATTTATTTATCATTTCCTATTTTTTAGGAGCCATGCTGCATGGACTATGCTATACATTTTGTCATGCTTTCTTTCTTTTGTCGGGTGGAAGAAGTGCGTCTCTTCAGGGATGGCAATGGACCGATTTGGTGCCAAGTATGGTAATACCATTTCGGTTTCCGCTTTTCATCTCTTATAAGTATTTTCGGAGAATTTCTGTCTCCATCCCCATCAGCAGGCTTTTCCCTGAATCTCTGAAATTTTTTTGCTTGAAAAAAAAAATACTTATCCTACATTATAACACTAATTTCACTTATCAAGCACATTTAATTAACCTATAAAATTCAACTAAACTATTCACAACCATCTCAATTAAATTTGACAAAACTAAATAAAAATTAAATTATATATTTATTGATTATATTATATTATAATAATACATAGTTATATTATATTATGTATATTACTTATCGGGCCGAATTCTCCATTTTCAGCCTATATACAATTGGGAACTTTTAAGATTTGGGAATTTCCGTACCTGCCCCAATTTTCTCCCGAAATCTCCTCTCATTAGGACCAGGGACTCAACAGGTATTTTTGTCATCCCTCTATCACGACTTTCATATTTTACAAATATTTCACCTCAATTTTAGGCTGTCTATATTTTGTCATGCTTTCTTTCTTTTCTTTTTTATTTTTGTTTTTTTGTGTGTGTGTGTGGAAGAAGCGGGTCTCATGCCTTTCATATTTTTCATAGATATTTCAGCTCCATTTTAGGCTGTCACTGATGACCCTCTACATTTAATATTACATAGACAAAGAACTATGAAAGCCAAATTTGTTCAATCGGCACCCTACAAGACAAAGTCATCAGGTCCCCAACATGCATAATAATAACAATATCATAAGTCAAATTGCATAGCTTATTGGCTAGTTGACCTAGGAGGATTTAGCAGCAAGCACCCTCAATTAATTTCTCTATGAGTCATGCAATCAAGTATGTGTAGCAACTTGCACCCTTAAATTAATTTTATTCAGGATTGTTTGTCTTTCTATAAATATATATAAAAACGTCGTCTTGGTTGTTCTGTTCACCAGAGCCAACCTCTCTTCCTGCAATATATTTTCCATGGCCGCTGAACCTAAGACCGTATCATCAAATTATCCCATGAGCCTACAGTTTGACCTGGATGAAGCTTTAACTTGGGAAGACAATTCCAATTCCACCCTCTTGAATAGTAATATCAACATACCAAATCCAAACTCAAACTCGTTCATGATCCTACAAAATATGCCAACTCCTCCTCCTGCTGCTGCTGCAGTTGATGATGTTTGTGCGGTTTGCATGGAAGGCTTGCAATCAGGTTCTGATGATGATGAGGAGGATGATCAGAATCAGAATCACAAGGGTAAACTAGTGCCATGTGGCCATGTATACCATGCCACGTGTCTTGCCTCCTGGCTCTTCGTCTGCAACTCTTGCCCTCTCTGCCGCTCCACCATCCACCTCAAATGATCAATTTTGCACTAGTTTCTTGTTTGTATGTAATTTCTAAGTCTGGTCTGTAATGTTGAAATGAAAAAGGCTTTTGGTTTAGTTTGTTAAGTCTAGAAAACTCTGACTTTTATGTGTTTTTTACTCTCATGATTTTAGAAACTTAGTTGAGTTTGTCGAGTGTTCTTAGTCTCTTTAGGAACCGATTAGTTAACGACTAATTTGTCATTGATGTCATTGGGCTAGATTAGGGGAAATTATGGTAGTTGAAAGGGGTTATAGAAAAGTTATTTTCGAGAGTGATTTTATCTATATCGTTTCAACTTTTCGACTAACTCAGGTCATTGAGAAGTTTTACCCATGTTTGTTATATTATTATCGGGTTTACACCTTTTACAGTCTATATCCTTTGTACTCTTTATTCTTATTAATCCAATAAAATTCTATCGCAATTAAAAAACAAAAAAAATTATAATGAACCATGTAATTGTACTTCCTAATCTTTACTTCATATTGATTGTATGTAGTAATATATAACCTTTGATATCTTTCCTTATATATATCTTGTTCTTATTACAAATAACATTTGTATATTTATTAAACATATTTCGGTAATCGAGTTATCCGTCCGAAATATGATTATCAAATTCCCGTTGTACACATGATCATAAACGAAACTCTTCATTTTCTACATCACCAATTAAAGACCATCTCCAATTATTAATTTTTGGCAGAGATAATCTAAACATTATGATTTAGGAAATCAACGGTTATGGTTGCAATTATAACATGTTTACATAATATAAACTTGCGAATCACAATTTGGATGAGCTAATAAGGTCTACTCCAGTGAAAAAAGGCTTGTAAAACTAGTGGTCTCATATTTGAACTCATATGACATCTTGGTAATGTTTGTGTGGAAACTCCCCTTCCTTGATAATTTAAACTATCTTTTATATTAAAAAAATAATAATAATCACAATTCGGATGAACTAGAAGGAGCACCTAAATATTGTTCGTAAGTTTATTCCATTAAGTAATATATATATAGGCATGAACTGATTAGCAAGTCAGTAGTACTGTGGAATCAGGAGCTTGTTCAAGGTATAGATTATTATTATATACATATATAGAAAGGTAGAGAAGGTCAACTTCAATAAATTAGTATTCCCACCACCATTATTATATAAATTGACGGATAAAATCAAAGGATTAGTTTTGTTTTTCTGGGTTTCGTAGATTTTATGATTATCTTTGTGGAAGATAATTCAAATCAAGCATCATGGTTTTGATCATCTCTATTGTCTTTATGTCATTATAGAAAGTAAACTTGTATGACATAGTTAAAAAGATAAAGACAAATATGATTTGATCTGAGCACCACCCATCACCATTATCCCCATTGCCATCACCGTCATCATCCTTTAATCAACGTCGAAGAACATCATCTTATCAATAAACAAATTTAACAAAATTGGCTATAGCATATTTGCTATACAGTCTGCACCTAAGTTCAAATTCCTCTTCCTATAATTTAGATTCGTTTAAAGTAGTTTATTACTTATATAAAAAATATATATTTAGAAATTAGAGGTGTGCACCATCCGATATTCTTAAAATAAAAAACCAAAGCGATGATAACAGGTGGGGAGAAAGCCCAGGCCTCACATGTCTTTGGCCCAAAATGAATACCACTGGGTCACTACTAACTTACAAAAGGGAAAAATGGGCCGCTGACCCAATTGCTTGCTGCTGAATTCATTTTTTTTTGGGTTCGAAAATTGCTTGCTGCTGGATCACTTGTGTGAAAACATAACAAAAATAGAATTTATTTTATTACTTTTTATTTATTTATTGAGGATGATAATTTATCTGAAAATGAAGGTTTTGCATCCAGTCAAATAAGGAGGAGGACCATCCCGCCACGTACGAATTACTCCACTTTTAGCTGCAGACAAAGCAACCGAATAGAAAATACGAGAAAACGCAGCGCAGTCAAAGCCTCCATACTTAATTCTTGGCGGTTCAGTTTCTCCGGAAATGGAAAACCAAATCGCAAACGGTGCTGTTAAAGCTGTAAGAGCCTCCGCTCTCAATTGTATCGATCTCTCAAGCTCCGATATACACCAATCTGTCTCCTTACTGAAACAGGTTCGTTCCACTTCAACTTTCCGACTTTTCTATATTTTTTTCATTAAAAATATCTGGCAAGTGAAGAAAACTACTGATGACTTATATAAATGAATCAAATTCTGGGTTTAGGCCAGTTTGGATTGCGGTTTTTTCTACGTGGTAAATCATGGGGTAAGCGAGAAGTTCATGGACGAGGTGTTTGCACAGAGCAGGAGGCTTTTCAGCTTACCATTGAGTGAAAAAATGAAGCTTTTGAGGAACAAGAATTACAGGGGATATACCCCTTCTCTTGATGAGCATCTGGACCATGAAAACCAAGTACACGGTTTGTTTATATCACTCAGAAACGCACTTTCTGGTTGTTTTTGCTTCATTGGAATTCTGGGTCTTTGTTCTTGTTTTGTAAAGATTGGTTCTTTCTTGTTCATTGAGTAGGAGATTACAAGGAGGGGTATTATATAGGAGTTGAGCTGCCTGAAGATGACCCAGAACCGGAAAATAAGCCATTTTATGGGCCTAATGTTTGGCCTGCTCCAGGTAACCAACTACGACAAGTAGGATTGAATGGCGGATTTCTGGCACCAGTTTGCTGATTGACTTAATTTTGTGCTCTTTTTGTGTCATGGGCCATTGAGGATGTACAAGTGGAATTGCGTTACTGATCTTCCTATGCATTTTGTTGTCCTTGTAGATTTGTTGCCGGGGTGGAGAGACTCCATGGAGGAATATCATAGACAATGCTTGTAAGTTGCACTCTTGTAATTGGCAACTACATACATATGTTTAATAAGATGAGAGTACCCGTGCATAGGTGTCCACAAGCATGTGATCAATGTTCCTCACCCATTAGACAATGCTTGTAAGGATATTCTCAGCAGAATTTCGTAGTGTCCAATTGCTATGAGAATATCCTTTATGTTAATGAGAAGGTTGTTTAGGACACTAAGGTCAGCCCAACTGCCATCTCAAGGCTTTTCAAAACGTTTTACGATCCTTTTCCATCTTTCCTTTAGATTAGTTCTTTCTAGAATGAATGATTGACATACGCTGAATTGAATTGTTTTCATATACATCATTTCAGGGAGGTGGCTAAAGCAGTTGCTAGGCTTGTAGCCCTTGCTCTTGATCTAGACATCCATTTCTTTGATAAACCAGAAATGATTGGCGAGGCTATTGCGACATTGCGGTTACTACACTATGATGGTCAAATTTCAATCAAATTTTTTCAAACCTTAATACGAATCCTACAATTAGTTTAACTAATGATATGGTGTTCATTTTTTATATAGGTCAAATTTCTGATCCATCAAATGGAATTTTTGGAGCTGGTGCTCATTCTGACTTTGGTTTTATAACCCTTTTAGCAACAGATGATGTCGTAGGTCTCCAAGTAAGAAGGCTGCTGTGAATTTCAGCTATATTACCATTATTAAGAAGGCAAGTATAATTGTTGCATTACTAATTTGTTTTTCCATCCATATTTCTTTGCAGATATGCAAGGATAAGGATGCTAAACCTCAAATATGGGAATATGTACCACCAATTAAAGGGTGAGACTTTCTACCCACTCATGGAGATTGATAGCATTTGAGTGGCTAAGTCTGGATGAATCATATGTGCTATAGTTATGTCCTTGTTTGCAGCATATATGGTCCATTAAGTACTGTTTTAACACTTTGCATAATTTAGCTTCATTGCTGGTAACTTGTTTTGAAGCTTTCACGATATAGAAGAGGAAAATAACATATGCCACTGTATTAACAAATATAATGCAAAAACATCTTTTTAATTCATAGTAGTGACAATTTTTTAACTTTCTGTTTATTCTTTCAGAGCATTTATAGTGAATCTTGGCGACATGCTAGAACGCTGGAGCAACGGCATTTTCAAGTACTGCACATCTCTCTTAGTCGTAACCCTAGTCCAATCTCCAAACTACATATATGCTCATAGAAGATGAGTGCTGGCAATTTCTGGAGCTGCACAATTCATTTTGCTCTTTAAGTATGTGCAATCTCCTTTTGGAATTTTTGTATTCAACTATTGTGTGACAGATGCTCCTGCTTTGGTTTTGTACTCAGGTCCACGCTGCATAGAGTTGTAGGGAATGGTCAAGACAGATACTCTGTATGACCCCTTCTCTTTTCCTTTTCTGTTTCATGGTATACTAGGCGTTTTGATTATGCATTAGATTCTGTTTTGTCTCTCATCTGATTCAAATGGTGTACCTTCGATTTCACTTATTATATATGTGCCTTACTTGTACATGGGCTCAAATCCTTGATTTTTTTTTTTGGGGGGGGGTGGGGGGTTTTACATGGTATCCATTATGTACACTTCATATATAGCTCATTCTTTTATCTTACCAGTTACAGCGCATTCCTTTCTTTTTAATGGACTTCTCATTTTCTTCTTTTCTTGGGCAGATGGCATACTTTATAGAACCTAGTCACAATTGTCTTGTTGAGTGCTTGCCTACCTGCAAATCTGAAAAAAACCCTCCCAAGTAAGTTCTGACCGCAAATATTATGCTAGCACAATTATATAGTTATTTTAGCAACTGAAAACATTTAAAAATAAAACATGGCAATCTTTCATCTCTGTTTAAAAACGGTTGATAATTTTAAGATAATTTTTATATGGTAATCTCTGAATTATGTTGATCTATATTCGAGGCTCATTGGCCTTACGGAGTAGTAAGGGACCTCAGTTGATGAATGAATACTGATGGGTTCATTACATCATCTGACTTTATAGGAAATGCATCACCTATAAAGCATGTGGCCAGTAGAGTAGTAAGCACTTGAAATGATGTTTCTTTCGGTTCATGCTTTTCTGCATTTGCCTACTATGCCAGGTTTCCTCCAATCTTGTGTCGGACTTACCTGAGGCAGCGATATTACGATACTCACGCTGATCTGAATGTCTATGATGAACATAAAAAATAAGTTTGCCACCGCTCCTGCAATTGAAGATGAATCCCCTTCTAAGATAGCATAAGATTCATATGGTTCTACCATTGTTGTATTTGATAATGTGTTCCATCGGTGTTCAAGTTGTATTCTCATGTAAATCCATAGAATGTGTCCAATGAAAAACATATCCCTGCCTCTAAATTAATGTACTGCATCTGCATAGTTGACTTCATGGTCAAAGAAAAGGCTGTAGGAAGTCAATCAAGGATCAATAAATTTTATTTATTTATTTATATAAGCTACATTTACCATAACAATAATTGAACAAATCCACTCCCTGAAAGGATTACTTGGTCTTTAGCCATGTTAGTGGCATAACAATGGTGGGGGAGGAGTGTGCTTTCTTTTTCCCTCTCCATTTCAATAATTGTCAAAAAAGATGACAAAAGTTAGCAAAACGACCCATCCGTCACAATTTCTTTTTATGTTTGTGCTACCTGTATTATCACATTTGCTTTGAGGCCTGGTGTAAGATCCAACGGTCAAAATCAATTCATCTAAAGAATGGTGGCTGGCTACCATCATCATGCATTTGAGACACGACTGTAGACTAAGTGACGACTTTCAAACGCATGAACAAGATCACCAAATGCGAGGAGCGGGGCGTAGGGGCTGTTCTCCAATACAATAAGTGAAATCCCTTCCCAATAACAGGTTACGCTTTACATGATACGACATCTCTCACAATAACAGGTCACGCAATATGTAGCTGTGAAAAAGAGACCATATAGTATCATGTTCAATTTTTTTTTAAGGAATCTAAGCATTTGACCAATGCAAGCAATAAAATTGCAAGAAACAATAAGCTGTCAATGGATTTCAATTACATGAACTGATCACATGGTGGGAGGTGGAGATGGGGATAATACAATTAGCATATTTATTTGAACTTAGAAACAGAGGGCTTACAAGCATCTCCTTAACTCATTTAAGCACCAACGTCACCAAGTGACATAACACAACAGTAATAAAAACATACTGCATCTTCAGAAAACACCCATTTAAAAAGAAGTTTGATATTAAACTTCTAAAATGTGGAGCAACACACTGTTCAACGGTAGTTTCGATACACAGGGCTGTACATGCAACTCTCAGCATACTTCACAAGATTCTCAGGACGGGGGAGACGTGTAGCCAGGCCTACAAAGCATACGATGAAAACAAATTACAAATGGATGGAAGAAGTGACATTGTTTTTGGGTCAGAACTCAGAATATACCAAAGAAAAGAAATATATAAAAAAGGCTCACCAAGTTCATATGCCTTAGCAGCTACGTTAGCAGCTATATGGGCAGAAATCTTTCTGATGTTGGAAAATGGTGGATAAATCAGCCCTTTCTCAAAATACTCCTCTGTAACTTCCCCCGCCAACGATTCCGCTGTTTTTAGGAGATGAACCAAAAAGTTGAAGAAAGAGTAAATGTAAAAGTCAATGTCTTGCCAACTAAACCTCCTATATTACAGTTGATTACAAGATTTGTGTTTGGCCTGTTTTGACCACATAATGCCATTCAAGTTTTAAATTCTATGCTTTTTCAAAATCAAATCATTCTGAATTTGCAGTCTACTTACAGGCTGCCAGAAGCATATCATCGTGCACACGGATTGCTCCAGAGATAACCAAACCGAGACCAAATCCAGGGAAAATGTAAGCATTGTTGGACTGCATTGAAAAGGAAAGCAAAAAATCTCAGTCATTGATACTAAACTCATGGTTTCAAACTTGGTCTTAATACTGCGAGATTATATTTGTATAACCTGGCCAGGAACATAAACTTTGCCATTGTATTCAACAGGATCAAATGGACTTCCGCTGGCAAAAATTGCGCGTCCCTAGCGATGAAAGCAGGACAAGAAACATGGAAGAAAAGTTAGCTTCACTTGCATAAATGGAGTAGTCAAACATTCTATTTATTGTATCACTTTGTGCTATAAATCCCCAACCAAGTAATGACAGATCAGACTAAAAAATAAATGTTATACCTTACTCCAAGTATAAGCTTCTTCAGCAGTACATTCAGACTGGGACGTTGGGTTGGAAAGAGCCAAAATGAGAGGTTTCTGCATCATTCATTTCTCAATGTCAATAAAACAGATGCTCAAAAAGTTATCTAACATGAACAAGAAGATAGGCAGGGGATGGATGTAAGAGAAAGGTGAGGAGTACCTCATTGAAGGAGGATACTGCCTCAATCACTTCCTTTGTAAACGTTCTTCCAACACCGGATGATCCAATAAGAACTGTTGGTTTAATTGCCTGATCAAGTATGAAGGGAGAATAAAAAAAACAAGTATAATCAAATAATTATGCATCAAAACTCAAAAAATAAACTTGAATCGTTTGGTTCATACCTTGACAGCATCAAGGAGATTATCAATGGGTTCATGTTCGTGAGCCCAAGGCTTCTTAAACTGTTGAAGAGAATCTTTGCGAGAGCTAACAATTAATCCCTGCAAAAATAATTCATGTGCTTAATGAAGTTTGAGAGAAAGTAAGAAAACTTAAAAGTGAAAGTCAGAATCTTTATCGAGCATGCTACCCCCACCTTTGAATCAACAAGCCAGATCTTCTTACGGGTCTCTTCCACAGGAGTTTTTGTCTACAAGAGACAAATAAAACAAAAAACTAAATAAATGAAGGAAGATCATTGATAAATCAAGACCAGAAGTCCTTTTCATCTCAGTTTGACAATTACATTAACCAGAGATAGCATGCACCTGATTGTAAAAAGTTAATACCTTTTTTGAGATCTCAAGAGCTATTAGCTCTGCAATACCCGTCCCAGCCTACAATCATGAGCAACAGCACGATGAGAATTATATATTAGAGTTAGATTATTCTTAGTTCTCCTTAGTTAATGACATGATAAGCCAGCAATATGACGTAGTGAAGACAGAAATCCATGAAACAATTCTTACTTCCCCAGCACCAAGGAACAAAAACTTGTGCTCGGACAGGCTACCACCAACCAACCTCAGTGCTGCCACAACTCCTGCAAGAACTACAGCAGCTGTTCCCTGAAACAAGGAAACAAACGGTCAGGGGGAAACTAAACAAAGTGTACAAGCCGTAAAGGCTAAAGGGCAAGCTCAAAAGTGACCTACTGTGTACCTGTATGTCATCATTGAAGACAAGATGAGTCCTCCTATATTTTTCAAGCAGCTGGAAAGCATTGTGGTTTGCAAAATCTTCAAACTGCACATTCCAATTCAAAGGGACTAGACAATCTCAGAACTACATGAAAATTTTATACTCTGGAAATCCTACGAATATATAGGATTTTATTTAAGAAGCAACCTGTATGAGAACTTTTTCCCCATAATTCTGCTTGACAGCACTCATGAACTCATCTAAAAGATCAGCATACTCCTGCAGATAGTGTCAACAATCTCTCATCATTAAGTTAAAATTTATAGTTCTTAATTACATAACTAAACTAAACTAGAGACAAACTAGGGTACAGTAGAAGCTACAAACCTTCCCAGTTGTCCTCTTTTGTCGAAGTCCAATGTAGAACTCATCCTCCAGCAGCTGCTTATTATTTGTCCCAACATCAATGGTTATAGGCAAACACTGCAGAAGAAAGTCCAAAGAATTCTTAATTAAATGAAATTTACATGCTGTGATATCAAACAAGAATTTAAATTTCAATCCTTCCTTAATTTCCAATGCAACACCTTGATATTAAAATTTACAAATAAAGGTAAACCTCATGGTTTTGAAGAAAGTTAACAATGATTAGTAACAAGTAAATAGGAAAATCCTTACCGCTGAGGGACGAACTCCTCCAAGCGCCGTGTACAGAGCCAACTTCCCTACTGGAATTCCCATCCCCTGAAACATGTCCAACAATGCCATGTGAGGGCAAGTTACTTAACCACTTGAGGGTTATTTTACTTTTGCCAAAAGATACTCATAATTTAAAGAAAGTGATTCAAACTTGTTACCTGACAGCCTAGGTCGCCAAGTCCCAAAATACGCTCACCATCAGTCACAACAATAACTTGAACAGTCCTTTCAGGCCAGTTCTTCAATACCTCAAGAACTTTGCCCCTATAAAAGTTGAAGGATTTGTCATGTCATCAGAACTTTATGTTGAGAAAACCGAAAAATCACGGTGTAAAGAAATAGTCATACTTCTCTTTCAGGCTTATGTAAAGACCCTGAGGGCGCCTGAAGATGCTTCCGAATTTCTGGCAAGCCTCACCAACAGTTGGAGTGTAGACAATTGGGAGCAATTCCTCCACATTATCAATGAGAAGTTTGTAGAACAGCCTCTCATTCCTTTCCTGTTAACCAAAGGAAACTGAATGATTCTCTCTACATCCTTGTTCCAAAGACAAACAACTCCGCAAAATAGTAAGACAAGTCCCCAGGTCATTTAACACATTGCAGGGATAAATAACACACTTGAAATAGTGTCCACGAATCTTAAGCTAAACCGATACTGGTAAACAGAAAAAACTACCTGGAGCTCTGTCAGAGCCATATATTTCTGCAGTGGGACTTGATATTGTCGAATATTGTTCATCAACTTCTTCTCCTGGTTAACAAATTTTGCGGGAAAAACATAAAAAATAAACAAGAAGTCAACATTTATCCCAACAAAGTCAATGACTGATGTTCTTGATGAATGAAACAACTGAGCTATGCCATTTTAGACTATCACCACAACACCCTAAAAGCTTAAATTAACCATGCCATGAACACTAAGCAAAGCAGAAGGACTAAATTAAATTAATGGAAACCTGAAGTTGTTGAGAGCAAGTTGCTGGAGGCAGAAGGCCGCGCAAGTAATGGGTGTCCCTCTCTTTCTCCGTAAATGCAAGCCCCTTATTGTACTGGGGATCTCTCAGCAAAGAATATCCACTGCATCAAGAGATTCAAATTCCACCAAATTTTTTTGTAATTTTACTTAAAAAAAATTAGAAGTATCAAAGTTTTTACAGGTTTAAATAAATCATCCAAAAAGTAGAACAGAGAAAGAAAAAAACAGAGATTTTCTTTTGGTGAAAAAAGAGAAAAAATACAACTTCGGTGGCAAGCAAGAATTATAAAACAATCAGGTGAAAAGTAGTGACCTGGCGACGGAGTAAGTCCAAGGGGTGACAAGCTGGTCCTCCGTGGCAGTGTCCTCACCGTAGATGTCCTCAACGCCGCCACCAACATCGGCAGATTTGGGGTCAAAGTCGAGCACAGAAGCCTTATCCCCCAACTCATTGAAGGTGCTCTCCATTCTTCTAAGTGAACCAATTAACAGCTGAGGATCAGCAACACTCTTTCTGTTACAATTACAACACAGAAAACAGAGTGATCGCTGGAGATCAAAGCCAGTAGTGAGAGAAGAAGCAGAAGATGCAGTGATCTGTTTTTGTGCTGCAACTCTGTTTTAATAACAAAGCAAACAAACAAGAACCCATGTTACATGTACACCAAAGGCAAGACAAGACTTATGGCTTTTTTTTTTACATTAAAAAGTCTAATAAGAAATGGAAATTAAAGGTAGGGTCATTTTCAATTTAACTAATCATCTTTTTCTCTTTGTTGAATTATTTAGAGAGAGAGAGAGAGAAGAAAAAAGTATACACGGAGGAGAAGTGTGAAACTTTCTTGTTTAATATGCATGTGGAGGTGGTGGAGATGAATGATATGATTGATTTGGGTGAGTGGGTTCTTTTGAAGGAGATCATTACGCAAAATATCGAGATTAGTGGTTGGTAGGGAAATGAATAGGAATTGGATGGAGGAGAGAGAGAGATAGAGACATGGTTTTTTGTCTATGTTCGGCGGTGGAGTTGGTGGAAGAGAGGAGATAGAAGGAGACAATAGTTGCAGACAGTGAGAGATTGGGTTTTTGATTTGGATAATGAAGATTATTGAACGGACGTGTCCAATGGTGGGGACCTCACATCCACAGCTGCCTCTCAATGCCCTTGCTGTCTGTCAATCATGCAAGTATATGCCTTGATTCTAAAATAAATATTTGTTTATATTTCGATTGCATGTTAATATGATTGATGGTTTAAATTATAAATTAAGGGGGTTTTTCTCATACGCTATACTATTAAAGTGCTATAAACGATCAGCCAAAAAAAAAAAAAAAGTGCTATAAATGATAATGTATAAATATTGAAACTTGAAATCACTAATATGCAAATCCAAAGACTTCATAATTCTTCTACCCTTCTTGTGAGCGTTTGACCAGTTTTTTCCTGGTGCTCACTGAAATCAGATGAGGCTGAGGTTTGTGCAGGTTAAGACACGTATGGATTGAAGCATTGACATGTGGTGAATGGTCGTGATTGTTGTGCCTACACATCCTGTGAACAAACACATCCCAATTTCGTCCAAAAAAAAAAAAACAGACACATCCCAAGGTCCCTATCAAACGTTAACCTCCAAGTAATGTGAACGAGTGTTAGCTAGTATGCTACTACATACACGTGAAGATTGAGAGCTCAGACAGCTCTGTGTCTAGTATTTATTTAGTATTTGGATTTTTATTAATAATAGGATTTATTTGCTCCGTTTAGAGCACGGCAAGGTCCTGCTGTCTTGTTAATATTATTCCAAGGTATTGAAAAATTACCAATTGATCCTTTTACAGAGTAATGCAATTAAAAATGTGACACTTATGCATATTTCCCGTAAGCGGAGAGCCATTATTACCGTGTGAATGTAATTATTTTTTACAATTCATCCATACTTTCCTCTCCATTTATAATGACACGTGTGGACATCCGAATGAGAAAACTATATATATTTTATTTTTATATATGCATACACACGTTAATGTTACAATATAATACATACAACATTTCTTGACTAATTACTGATATTATGGTACACCTAAAATTTAATTTACACTAAGTCCTTCAAAACAGAGAATGAGGCTTCAATAGTTCGGGCCCCTTGTTTATTCATGTAATACTTGCAGAGGGCTGAACCTGCAACTTTCCATGCAAAGCAGCATTTACCAACAGCTCCTTGACTTATAGCATGGTCATAAGTCACCCGATATATTGCGAGCGCCTCGTCGAATATTTCATGCAACGGCCTTGTACTATTCTCAAGGTCCTCAGCACCACCATACAGAATCTACAATTGGGGAAAAGCAGTGAGCAGAACAGGCTCTGGCAAAATGTTTTTGTTCATAATCCGGACACTTAAGTCTGAAGTCTCACCTCTTTATACTTTCTCAAGACCTTATCGGCAGCATTATTCTTGCTGTCTCGATCATCGTCCTGCATGGCCGAGCTCATTTCACTCCTGTAATGCTGGTAGTGTTCCCTCCATTTCTTCAAGCACTCCTCAGGGACTTCGACATCGAACATAGGAAGTTTCTTGACTTCTGAAGAGAGGTACAGGGGAAAAATAGCAAGTCAAAAACTCTTGTTTTTATGGACAGGAGCTTTAACAACCAGCTAATATTAAAAATACTTTTATCACACCTTTGATAGAAGCATCTTCTGCTTGATAGGCGTTCACTGTGTCATAAATTAATCCCAAAATGGACGTTGATTTGTATGAGTTTACCCTTTCCATGTAATGAGGGAACAGATTCGACTTCAATTCTCCAGGAACTACCACCTGTTACTCAGAAGTTAAATCGAAGTTTCAAGGCACAGCCAAATCACTTGAAAGGAAGATGTACTTCGAAGATTAAGGATCATGCAAACTGTAAATAACTAGCTACTGATTTCCTATATCGTAAAACAGCAGGAGGATGTGAATGTTCTTCACTCCATGGAAACTAAACAAAGGGTGAACTGAAGACAGACAACGAGTTCCAAACAAATGTAGCAGAACAAGTCAAAAGAAACGAAGAGTATCCTTTTCCTAAACGAAACACCATATGTTTAATTGCATACAATAGGTACGCCCGCTTATAATAACAACATACCGGAAGAAAGTAAAAAGTAACACCAAATCCCTATTGATACATCCAATTACACAGCTGAAGCAACAAAAAACAGAACTAACCTTTCCACCTTTTTTTGGTGCATCTAGAGCTTCGTAGTATAAATCAACCAACCGCAGCATGTTTGCCTTCACATGGGTTTTCTCACTATTACTACTATCTCCTAGAATTAACAACCGATCCATCATAGCCAGCCAGCTATCAGATGCCTCACTCATTGCAAAACTGTAACAGATGAAATTGTTTGTGCCCCAGAAACATAAGATTCATACATTGGATGAAGTGCTAAATCTGTAGAACAAATGTAATACAAATAATAACACAAGAATAAACAGTACTGTTAAGTGTGAATCATAGCCAGAGAATGCTGTCTCAGTTTCAACAACAAAGAGAGATATCCATCATCCAATACCATATCAAGAAGAATGGAACATTCAACTTGATTTATAAAAGTTGGAGGTTAATGTTTTAATTTTGGCCCGATAAATAAGCATAGCAATAATTACTTACACCAGAAAACAAATTACATTAAGGTTCAATGTAACAGTCAACAACTTACTAAATTTTAAAAAGAAAAATTCTAATTTAAAGTTCAATTTTGCCAATATACTTAATGAACTATGCTTTCGTTACATGCATTTTAGACAATATCAAAGGGTACTACTTAGGCTAAAAGCATTACAAGATTGAGCAAATAGTAACTACAACGCATCAGGAACCTAACTAAAGCCAGAATTTGAATGTAATACAATGCAAATGATTATAAATAGAGTCAAATGCATACCTGGGTTCAAACCTAGTTTTCAAGAATAGTTTAATAAGCGCATCCTCTATATGATTAGGCAAGAGCTCACTGGGTCTAGTACTCGCAACTTTTGGAGTTGATGATGAAGCTTCGATCCAAGGTTCACTCGGTTTAAAACATTCCAAAAGCTGAAGCAATACCAATAATAAGTGCTAAATACAAAAAGGAAACTAGATAACACCAATTAATTATGAAATACAATCACATAAGAACTTTGGCAATAGATAACAAAACAGGAACTCACCTTTCAGAAAGACCTAAGTGACAAATTATGTCATTGACATCTTTCCAACATGATCTCACATCAGTATGGAAACAATTTAAGTGCAATCAAGCCACTTCAATCAATGTCATGCCCGAAATTTTTCAAATCCCTTTTTTTTTAAATCATGAAAAGGTATAATAAACCTTAATATAATGGATATCTATTAAGGAAAAAATAGAAAAACTGATAGTTAAGAGGTGTGATAAACAAAAAAATTTCCAATTCCATGCATAAATTGGTTAAGTATTTCTAGAGGGGATGTGCATGTCAAAATTTCAAAATAATGATAGAGTAACCACGATTAAGGTAAATGCCAACCTGAGGGTTTCTTGAGACCCAATAGAGATCACCGTCAAAATCTCCACCACCCATTTCATCAGCTACAGAACGTGGACCTTTGCAAGAGAAGAATATAGCATATTTGGCATTGCCGACAACATATTCTAACTCCTTCACGTATCTGGCCTTTAAAAGGTGAATATCACCAAAGTGCAAACCTGGATGCCGGTACACTAGTACCTGTCCCGACATTTGTCCGCTGTCACTGCACACATCATTGGGCCGAAAAGAGGCCTCAAGCTATAAGTAAATTATATTTATTGACACTAAACTACACATAGATGAAGAACTAACATAGGATAATAAAGAAAGAAAAGATGTATAGTAACACCTTTAGTAAAGAGATACAATTAAGCAAATACAAATCATACAAATCATACAATGCCATATTATACCATATACTAGAAACAGTTCTACATGGAACTATTAGTTCATATATAATTTTTTTTTTTTTTTGGGGGTAAATAGTTCATAATTCATTAGAACATAATATACATTAGTACCACTATAATTTCAAGGCAAGAAAATAACAAACTTTGTACAGCATAACCATATAATACAATCTTATGGTTATGGCATAGATCAAAGAATTTCTGTGTTAGTTGTAGGTTGGATAAATTTTTTAACCAAACTACAAATATTGCGATTACAGATTGCTTCCAATACAAGTTAAAACTTTACACCTTTAATCTAAGTACCATGTCTCACATAGAGATAACCACACAAATGCATTCCTTCTATTACACAAGTTGTAATTCAAGCAACTGTGTTTAATAGCTAATGGGGCATGGACCAGAGAAATGAGGAAATTATTGTGCTATGCAATAAAAAGACATATAATTAATCTAGCTACAGGATAACAGATAGTAAACATATCATCAAATTCCTGAATGGATTTTTAACAGGAGAGTAAAAAAGGCCAGAAATCATACATACAGGATAATGCAAACTTCATCTCTTTCCAGAATCCCTGTTGGATCAGCTGTCCCCATCAACATATAGCTCTGAGGACTACAAATTTTGCCTTTTTGAAGACTCTTATTTTCCTCTTTCTTTAGAATTGATAGACGATATTGCAAATATGATTCTTCAAGAGGAATACCAGAAAGAATCATTTTTACCGAATTGTAATCATCGTCGATCTCACCGTGGTTATAGGCAACTGAAAATACAGAAAATGATGGAAGGAAACCCATCAATAAATTCGAAATAGTGAAAGAGAAATAAGTGGAACATAAATGAAATAGGAAATGACTAGAATGTTATTTAACCCATGGACAGAAACCAAAGCAAGAAATTGGCTGTCAATTTGACCCCAAATGATTCAAAAGGAAAGAAAAAGTTACGATGAGTTCTAAGCACTATCAGCTTCACACCTTTGAATGCTGCACGCCTACTGCAGAAAACACCACGAGTATCTTCCAGATCTTTCATAAGTAACTCCCTGAAGTACTCTTTCGGCACCCCTCCATGACATAGAAGTGCAATTAAATGCCTCGAAAAAAATGTATTCCTATGTGATTTGCTGGAAGATGAAAACTTTAAGTTAAAAATTACACCTTCAACAGTAAAATAATATAAACAGCCCAGCACCTGGCATTGGCCCTGTACTTGAAATTCTCAATTAAGTTATGCTAAAATGTAATATCGTGTCCTTTTCTTTTATCATTTTTTCAATGTTAACCTAGAGAAAAGGTATATAGTGATATGCTAATAAATGCAAATAAGTAATAACCAAGTTGACGCAGGACAACTGATTCTGAATCAACTGCAGGGGGTAAAAGCAATACAAACTAAGCAAAGATAAGTTCTAAATAATGGATATACCTTACTGTCACTATCTCCAACGAATTCACTGTTTGATCATCTGAAATCATTGGATCTGTCTCAACTTTAACCATTGATGGTCGAATCTGGATTGTTTTTGGTGGCAGCTACAATGTTTGACACTTACAATATTAGAAAATAAGAAAATGAAGAAAATACTATCAGTCAGAACTATTTCTTAAGTTTTTCATTTCTATCAAGCATGAACCTGTTATTAGGGTTGTATTGTCTCAGTTCCATTCAGTAATGATGAGGGCATTGTACAAGAGAATGACGGAAACCATACCGTTTTATTGATCAGAAAGGTTCCCTTCACAGCACGGCCTTTGTAAAAAAGTCGGAACTGCAAGAGCAAAGGCTACAGGAGAGGAAACAGAAGGAAAACAAAAGCAAAGGGAAATCAGTTGCAAGCAAGATAAGCCATGCACAGAGAAGAGTAGAAGACATTAGCATTTTGGATTAGGAAATGCAGAAACTAAGAAAACATGGAGTTGTGAGCCAAAAATTCAGAGAGACTCGACCCCTGAGACAGAGGGAAGGAGAAAGAAAATACAGTCAGTTCCTAGGAAAAAACAGAGAGAAATTACAATTGCAGAAGGCAAAGAGTCATACAGGCAGAGCAAGACTCTTGCACATAATACATACCAAGTTTTTGGCTGCATAACAGACTAACTTATACAAGCTGTTATAAATATGCAAGTTTTAGCTGCATTTTGCTAGATTATTATTCATATCCAGTAACTTGATACTATATTTTTATGCAAACATGTATTTCAAAATCTCAATCGTCAAATGCCAATGATGTTGAGGATAAATCAACTATGAGGTTAGTTAATATTTATTATTGCTATGCTTGAACCTTAATTTTAAATTACCTAAAACATAAAATCACAAACCTCAATGTATTCCTTACTGATATAGTCTCTTTTGAGTAAATCCTTCGGACAGAGTAAAGCCAAATCCTCAGATATGAATCCAGTTCCATCTGTATGTATAAGAGGCTTTCCATCTCTATCGATACGATTACCAGATTCATCCTGTAGTTTACACAAAACAAAAAAAGAATAGACTGCATTTGTAAACGGAAAAAATGAAACAAAGTAAAGGACATATAAGTACAGATAGGAAATGCAACATCCATTAAAAAGATTGAGGATCATACTAGACAATACTCATCATCGATGTCCTCAACCTTTACAAGTGACCAATCTACTTCTAAGCTCTCTGTCTTTGACAAAATGAGTGAAAACCTGAATTCCCGAGAAAGATGGTACTTCAGAATCTTTATGGAAAATTACTTCTATACAGCATTAGAAAAGAAATTTTTGAGTAAAAAAGAATTACATACCTAGCCATGTAGTTTGACACACTAGACACAGTATGTGCATGCATAAAAATGCATCTTGTTTCGTGAATTTTTCTGTTAGAGAACTTATAATCTTCACTCCTGTCAATCGCGGCATTAGAGCCCACACAAATAAAGTAACACTTCACAGGTGATGAAGTTGGGTTTTTCTTCTTTTCTTTATTGCCACCATCTTTGAACACTGATTCAAAACCATGTTAATGATCAATTCAGCTAGAGTTCTCAACAACTCAATAAAAAGAACACAACATGTTCATGTATGTTCATGTATCCAAATACAGGTTAAAACTTCACCTGGGAGAACGGTTTAAATAACATAAAATCAGTTTCTGAATATCGAATCCCAAGTCTAAACCATGTGGTAATTCTAAATCCTATTTCTAGCATGTGAAGCTGACAAAACAAATCATATTAACTATCCAGCTTTAAGAATGCCAGAGCATTTAAGAGCAAGTGAGCCATCAGTGACGGAGTATAAAGAAATGTATCTACATATGTGTTGATGCACAGAAGAAAAAATGAAGTGAAAAAGACCCTCAAACACCTTAGCCTTGTTCCGGTTGTTTGGATGGTTTTGAAACCGTACATATATGCATGCATGTGTCTCTGTGTGACCATTGTAACACGGAAAAGATAACCTATAAGCATTGTATGAATATTCTATTTTCATAGGAGGTAATTATACTTATGGGCCAATCAACACAGGTAGAAGAGAGAAACAAGGCCAAAAGTGGTTAGTGAAGTAAAACAGTTTAAAATTGGACATTCAAAATTCACCATATTAAGGCATGAAAGGCATACCAAAGAACTGATATCGACGCAAACCCACAAGAATCCCTTCTCTTGCGACCTTGCTATAATTGGCATAATTATTATCTTTAATGGCAGTTGGAACTCTCTCAGTCACCACATCGGAAAATTTCACCATTAAAACATTGTCATCTCCCAAAACTTTCTGCAGGAGAGTTCTTTTTGTGTTGTTTAGACAGGGTCCCTGAAGGAAATAACAATTTATCACTTACACAACGTCGGCAAAATGACCGGTCAACATTGGCAACAGAAACATTATGATATTACCAAAAACCAGTGGAAATTGCTTATATTGATAGTATACATATTAGGTTCCGCAAGTTGCTGAGCTGTAAAATTCAAACAAGCAATAAAAGAAAAAATCCATTTTCCAGAAAGGAACTGCAGACAGCTGATTACAATTTGCCAGTGAGGGTTTACCACTACAGCACATGTTTTGCACAAATGAATTGCTATCAAATGGCACTCATGAAATCAAATCTAAAAGGTACAAAGTTTCTAAATACTTTTCAATGGGGTAAGATTCAAACGTGAAACCTCCCACAAGACCTAATCAGAAGACCTGATTCCTTCCGTGGACCCATAGGTATGACTGATAAGGCGATATCAGGTCCCATACGTATGACTGATAAGGCGATATCAGGTTTTACTGATACAGTGATACCTAATTTCATGATTGCATGTTAAACTCTGATTACCTACACTACAGATTCTGTCAGTAAATTAACTATTTCTCCTTGTGAGCAGGCAATTATGCATAGGCTCGCACATGATTGTGTGTGATTACACGTATACTGGGGGGTAGATGTACAAACCTTGAATTTGTAGCTCCCATCCACAGAGACTTCACAATGATAGACGTATGTTTTTCCAGAATCCCAATCAAAAGTCTGCAGCACATCGCCAACATGAAAGGGTCATTGAGCATATGTAGTAATGGATACAAGGTTGGATAATGCCAGTAATAAAGACACCATCAATGAGTTATTTTATTTTATTTTTTTTTAAAGGTAAGCTATCAGTGTTGGGGTAGATTTACCCTTCCTTGAAATCTCAAGACCTTCCAAACTGTGTAACAAGTTAATAATTAATTTTGGAACCTTTAAGTTAACTACGTGAAGTCTAGTACTACTTAACAAAACTTAAAAATAAAAATAAAAACGAGCAAAATGGTTTTTAACAGAATAGTTGGAAAATTATTAAATTTCTTCTCAGTAAGAATGGAATTTTAGATGAAGATAACTGGCTATGCAAACTCATTCCTACTCTCTAATCTGACGGGAAATGGCATCATTACTAGATACTAATTTACTTATTCATCCATTTATGTGTACTTGAAGGGGATTACCATGATTCATTCATGCAGGGTTGCTAAGCTCAAATGATCAGAGTGTAAGGATATTCTGTAGCAAACTACCCAAATATTTTGAAATTCTTGAATTGTTAGTGTTAGCGAACATGGATACAATTCCAATTTTCTTTCCAGGAACTTAAAAACAAGTAGAGCAGGACAAGAGTCAAAACCAATTAACAAAGATTATGGTAAACCACTATAAAACAAGAATTGAGAATGATCATCACCGGGTGTCGCGTGCCGATATAGTTCCGACCCAAAGCTTCCCAAACTGTCGTCTCAAACAGTTGCATCGGCAAATCTTTCCAACTCCTAATAGTCTCGGGCTCTAGAACTTTTTCTAACTTATTTCTGAAATAAATAAATAGACATCCAAAAGCAGGTAAACAAACAAGGTAATCTAAGAGGAACTGCAGAAGTAGAACCAAATAAGCCACAGAAGGAGAGAGGAAAGCAAAAAAGGAACAAACTTTCTCATACCCTCCAGCGTAATTCAATATTAGGAATTGTCTCCTGAACTCAAGTTCGCCCAGAGCTTCTAATTGTGCCTGCCCATTGTCTCCAGGTTGGTCTACTGAGGAATTAGTGGAAGTCTCACCTGTACCAACACACACTAGATGGTTAATCACAACGAATGAAAAGCATTTCATTGAGAAAGTGGGAAAAAAAAAAAAAAAAAAAAACCTTGAGGAAAAGGTTGAGGTAGAGGCAGAGGGTCCTTAAAAAGTCGAACAGGAGTAATAGTTGAAGGAGGAGCAGATGATTGGCCTTGATACGGATAAACACGGAGAACTTTTGAAGGTGAGGCAGAGGAATAGGAATAAGGTGGCCTCAACCCTCCATGGTCTCCAGGTTGCTCTGTAACTTCCATTCTTACTGAGAATAAATTTAATAATTTGACCATGAAAATGAAAACAGGAGGCGTAATGGGAGAATCAGATTTTCTTACTGAGATGAATCAAAGTGAAAACAGAAGGGCCCATGAAAATGAAATAAAGTGAAGTAAAAAAAATCTGACCTTTATGAACAGGAGGCGTAATGGGAGAAGCAGACAATTGGGTTTGTAGAAGAGAAGCAGCAGGGGCGGACTTTGAAGGAGAGGGAGAAGGAGAGGCACATTGATATTGTAGTTTATTACGGATCATCCAAATGATTAAGCCACTAAGAGTTTTGATAGTTTTCGCTTCGGCGATTTCACGGAGGAGTTGGAGGGCCTTCTCCTCGCTCAGAAAACTCAGCCTCAGTCTGACGTTTTGGTCTGGCTGGGGTTGTTTTCTGCCGTTACAAATTTGGTTCAGCAAATCCTCCACCGACGGAGGCAGAGCAATGTGCGGTTGCTGTTGTGGCTGTGGCTGTAGACAAACGTCGGGCATGGCCGTCTGGGGCTCGATCATGCTGCTGTGAAAATGGTTGATAGATGAAGATAAATGATTGGAGGCATTTTCCATCTGTGGGTGACTGCGTTTCACGTTCAAATTGCTGTGATTATGCATTTTTTTTACACTACCTTGAGCCAGCCCAGAATCATAAACTCTCGATTAAATGGGTTTTTTTTTTTTGGTCTGAAAACTTTCTACTAAATGGTAAGTCTCAAGTTTCAAGCTTCTATAAACCAAATACCAAAAAGTTTCAAGCTTTAATGGGGATACGAAATTTTCCCCGACAGAAGGTTCCTACTTCGGACCAGATTTTTGATGGAGCTACTTACACTATTTGCTGTGCTTGGATTGATATGTCACTCAACTCTAGTTACTCTCTCTCACTCGAGGTTCCTCTACCTTTTTATAATCAAGGATCACCGACTATGACTCACAGTCACAGCGGACTTCACACGGTCTCTTGTTTTTCCTTACAATTTTGGCAAAGTTTTCTGTTTTTGCTATAAAAGAATTTTGGTTTGTACATGTTAGACGAAGCTCCATTTTTGGACTTTGTTATTTCAATTATTTGTCGCAATTCAAGAACAATTTTTCAATTATTTGAAGACAAATATAACTTTTTAGAAGTGCAAAACACCTAATTCATGTAACTCTTGTACTAATTCTTTTAAAACAATATGAGGAAAATTAAGTTATCATCTTTAAATTACAACAATTTATAAATTATTAGGATCAAACAGTGACAATTAAAGCTGTAGTAGAGAATAAGGTGGAACTTTGGCCAAACTATAGAAACCAAAATCAAAATTTGGCGCCTTTTTTATTTTTTTTTGCACCACCAAGGCAAAGTTGCTGTTCAGTTGTGCGAAGCAAAGCCATTCCTCCTGACTTCCTTGAGAAGTTCGCAAACACTTCGTCACCCACCATCACCAAGTCTATGTCCATCTTCCGTTCAACTTTTTCTTTCCTATTAGCTTTTAGCGTTAACTTTTGTGTCCACTAATCCATTGATTGTTGAGAAATATATGACATTATTGAGTCACGAACCAAAAGTTACGTCATATCATATGCACTGCTCAAGATTCTCGTATCCTCTGTTAGGAAAATTTTCACTTGTCCAATCACCCTTCAAAGAGAAAGATTCTCTCACTTTAAAGAGGGGGTCGAATCAAATGGAGTCATGGCTTTTCTGACTGGGCAAGATTTACAATTACAAAATAGTGAAAAAAACTTATGGGGATAGAGTAATTTTAGAAAGGTACCCTTATCTTTACCGCATTGTTTCTTATTCACCGCATGTCTTACTTCCCCCAAGGCCCAAGTGATGATCTTGGTAAAAAAAAAAAATTTGTCACATGTGTTTACTGTTGGGAATTGAGAGAACAGATTTTGGTAGATAGATACAAATTACAATCGATCTCTGCTTTTGAACCTCTGATAATATAAAAATGATGAATATACACATTCACAAGTCACCATGTAATTCCTGAACAAATACGAACTGAGAATATAATGAAAGAATCAGCAGTTGCTCTTCCTTTCTATAATGGGGGAAATGCCTCTCAGGACTCTTGACTCACAGTGGACTTCACTCCAGTTTTTCCTTATAATTTTGGCAAAATTTTCTTTTTCTTTCTGTGCTAGATTAAAATTTTGGTTTTTGTATGTTAGAAGAAGCTCCATTTTTTGTCTTTGTAATTTCTTCAATTATTTGAACTTTTTAGAGGCGTAAAACACATAATACGTGCCACTCACATGCTAATTTTATTAAAACAATAACAAAAAATTAGTTTTTTTTTAAATACAGAAAAAAAATTAGGTTACTATCTTTAGATTATAACAATTTATAAAGTATCGGGTTCAAATAGTCTATACCACCAAAATCAAAATTTTGTACCTTTTTTTTTTTTTTTTTTTGGTACCAATCTTAGTACCGTTCATGACTCGAGAAGTTTGCAAATACTTCATCAACAAGTAAGTATATCTTCCTTTCAACTTCTACTTTCCTATGAGCTTTTAGCTTTAGCTGTTATACTAGTCCATTGATTGTTTCAGACCAAAAGTTGCATTATATGTACGGGAAAGAAAGAAACTCGCCATCCAGAACCAAAAACAAAAGAAAAGAAACCCGCCACTTCCATGTAGCTGTGCAGCTCAAGATTCTCCTGTGTTATCTCTCTTTAAAAAGGCAGGTTGATCAAATGGAATCATGGCTTTTCTGACTAGAAAAGTGTAAATTTTTTTTGGTGTATGCTGCAGCTTTTCAAAATGTGGGATCTGCTTGGGCTATAGGGGCTCTATCAGAGTCCATAGATTTAGAGACAGCTCCGGTGAGGCTTAATGATATAGGGTCCCAAATCTCTTTTATTGGGGATACCTTTTTGCATATAGGCTCTATATTATAGAGCCCCAAGGAGGTTGAGCCCCATTTAAGAGCACCTCCACCCCAAAAGGCAAGGGTAGACACTATTCATGTGAATAGTGTCAGCCTTGCTTTTTTTGGTTTTACCCCAAAGGGCAAGGGCAAGGGCAAATACTATTCACCTTACTTTATTTTTTATTATACTTAAACCATTAATTTTGATAAGCTTTTTTAGATAATATTTTACCTTTTGCTTGAGCCTTCTTCTTCTCTTTCTCTTGCTGAAAAGCCAATGAGCATGGGCAATGTCGGAATATCATATCCTCAATCTCTGAGCATGGTTGAGAAAACCAACCGGCCGACATTTCTTTCCACCAATGGATAAAAATATTAGAGTCACCAAACCGGGAATCTCTAATCAGAATACTAAAGGATTTCATCAAGTCTTGGTGGTGGTGGTGGTTGTGGTGGCACGCCCCACACTCAAGAGAAGAATGATCAAAAGTTCCTTCCGTTGGCCGCTTCGGCCGAAAAGAGGGAAACAAAAGTACACATTTAGAAGAGCTAGTTGTGTATACTTCATCAAAGTAAAGGTTATAAACACGTTCATTACTAGAACTGAGGAATTAGTGAGAGTCTCACCAACACACGCAGACTCGAACAGAGACATAATATCTTTTCTTGTTTGGGCTATCGACGGATAATTAATCACAATAAATGAAAAGCATGAAATTGACAAAGTGAAAAAAAAAATAAAATCTTGAGTAAAAGGTAGAGGTAGAGGCAGAGTGTCCTTAAAAAGTTGAACAGGAGTAATAGTAGAAGGAGGAGCATATGATGGGCCTTGATACGGAGAAACACGGAGAGCTTTTGAAGGTGAGGCAGAGGAATAGGAATAACGTGGCCTCAGCCCTCCGTGGTCTCGTCCAGGTTGCTCTGTAACTCACATAGAGATAGACAGAGACACGGGTTTAAAACATCATGAAACAAAAAAACCCACGAAAATGAAAGAAGTTTAAGTAAAAATCTAACCTTTGCGAACAGAAGGCGTAAATGGAGAAGCGGACAATTGGGTTTGCAGAAGAGAAGCAGGGCAATACTTTGAAGGAGAGGGAGAAGGAGAGGGACATTGATATTGTGGTTTATTACGGATCATCCACATGATGAAGCCACTGAGGGTTTTGATTACTTTTGCCTCGTTGATTTCATGGAGGAGTTGGAGGGCCTTCTCCTCGCCCAGCAAACCCAACCTCCGCCTGACGTTGTAGTCTGGCTGGGGTTGCTTTCTCTCATTACAAAGTTGGTTCAGCAAATCCTCCACCAACGGAGGCAGAGCAATGTGCTGTTGCTGCTGCTGCTGCTGCAGTTGTGGTTGTGGTTGTATACAAGCATCGTCGGCCATGGCCGTCTGTGGCTCGACCATGTCATTGCTACTGCTGCTGTGAAAGTGGTTGATAGGTGAAGAGAGATGATCGGCGGCATCCGCCATCTCTATGCAACTGCGTTTCAAATTGCTCTGATTATTCATTTACACTTAGCTTTCTGGTCTGACTAAATGGTAACTCTCAAGATTCAAGCTTTATGGGGACCAGATTTTCATTGAGCTACGCTTTTGTGCTTGGATTGACATGTCACTCAACTAATAATAAATCTATTACCCTGACTCAAGGATCCTCTTCCTCTATATAATGGAGGAAATGCCTCTCACCAACTCTGACTCATAGTTGATTTCACTCTTGTTTTTCCTTATAATTTTGGCAAAATTTTCTTTTCTTTCTGTTCTAGATTAGAACTTTGGTTTTTATATATTTGAAGAAACTCCATTTTTGGTCTCTGTAGTTTCTTCAATTATTTGAACTTTTTAAAGGCGTAAAACACCTAATACGTCGTGCTAATTTCATTAAAACAATAACAAAAATTAGGTTATTAACTTTAAATTACAACAATTTATAAATTATTGGGTTCAAATAGTGACTATTAAAGTTGTAGAGAATAAAGTGGAACTTTGGCCAAACTATAGCCACCAAAATCAAAATTTGGTACCTTTTTTTTTTTTTTTTCTGCACCAATCTTAGTCCGTTCATGACTTGAGATATTTTCCTTTCAACTTTTACTTCGTCACCAAGTCTATCTTCCTTTCAACTTTTACTTTCCTATGAGCTTTAAGCTTTCTCTTTTATACTAACTAATCCACTGATTGTTTCATACCAGAAGTTACATCATATGTATGGGAAAGAAAGAAACCCGCGATCCAGAACCAAAAAAGAAGAGAAAAGAAACCCGCCACTTCCATGCAGCTCAAGATTCTCCTGTGTTATCTTTCTCTTTAAAGAGGTCGATCAAAAGGGAATCATGGCTTTTCTGACCAGGAAAGTGAACTTTTTTGGGGGGATACATGGAGGTGGTGGCTGGTTGGGGTTGGGAGGAGAAGGGGAGAGGTTTTATTTTAATTTTTACATTGTACTTTTTTATAATTATATTAATATTGTTTATTTTCAAAAGAGATTAATTTTTTAATAATTCCCCTCAATAAGTACTGGCAGTTAGAAAAAAATTGACAGAAATTGGACGTTGTACTCGGATTGCTTGGAATTAATAACCACATAGGCACAAATGACCAAATTGAAAACACAGGACCAAAAATGACTTCTTGCCAATTCCAATCGACCTCTGCTTTTGAACCTCTGATAATATAATAATGATGAATATTCATACATGTGTATTTCACATTCACTAGTTCAAGTCACCAAGTAATTCCTGAACAAATACAAACTAAGAATATAATGAAAGAATCAGCAGTTGCTATATATATATAATGTATATATTTGTAAGAAAATTTCACATCTGCAATGCAGAAAGCAATTTTGGTTTGGATGTACAGCGCAATCAAGCAGTGCCTACCTCACAAACATTATTAGGATATCAACATTTTGCATGCGCATCCTCGACAAAGAATGGAGATAAAACCATCATATATATCTTCACTCGACAATCAAGGTTCACTTGCTTCCGTTTACTTCTTATAATTAGATATTAGACGCATCACTCTTGGCGCATTCTATGCTTGTTGAACTTGAGAAGACTTTTGTGGGTGTGGCATGAGTTGCTTCTACCCAATCATGGTAAGTTAGTGTTAGCAAGTCCCATAGACTCTGCAACTTCTCTTGCGGAAAAATTGTCCGCTTGTGCCTGCATATAAAGTACACATTTAGAAGAGCTAGCTATGTATACTTCATCAAAGTAAGAGGTTATAAACACGTTCGTTACTAATATGATATGTAATTGGAATCATAGCTTCTTATACAAATTGTGATGAAGTAGTATGCATACCTGAAGGCGATGCAGCAAATACATCAAGAAGAGATGTACAAATACCTGCACATGAATTATTCTGGTTATTTTGTGATTTGATTCACTCCACATAGTATGTCTGCATAGTTAAGACTCTTTAAACGCATGTTTAACTGTTTTACCAGGTAGAATAGCAAGATAAGTCGAGCTGTTGGATAACGCCAGAGAAATCTTGTGGCCCTGACAGCTCCTGAATCTAATAGTTTTGCTGCCTTCTGCAACTGCATGAGACAAGGTGAAACTTAAAGAGTATGAAAAGGAGATCAAGAATAATGATAGATAAGAAAATATGTACCTGTACGCTTGCCCCAACCATATGACGGTGATGCAAGGGAAGAGGCCTGCAGATTTTTTTCTTTTATTAAGCTTCCAAAAACTAAAATAACTATGAAGCCATAACATACATTTATAAACTAACATGTATGCAAGTGCATTGAAGTAAAGATGTAGAGGATAGATGATGGCAAAGTATAAAGAAAGAAAACGCATTACTTAGCGAGTCAACATACTCAAGTGCCTTCATTTCAGCATCTTCTTCCCAGGATGCTGATGCTCGACGGGGAACTCTACTCCTTTCTGCCTCTACCTGTTCAATATAAAGTGAATTCAAATACAGAAGGGAAAAAAATGAGATTTTTAAAAATAAAAACAAAACTGGACTCTAGAATCTATATAAAGCCTATCAACCAAGCAGCATAAAACACCTAGGGACAGACCTGAGCTTCCTGGAGACGCTTCAATTCCTTCTCCAAGTGAAACTCAGCTGCAGCTTTTTCACTAGCCATGGTTTCTAATTGTGTTTGCTTGTAGTACTGAATAATAGATGGAATAAGACATCTCTTCATATAGTACCGATATGTAACTGACCATGTAAATAAGTTTTTTTTTTTAGTGAGATTACCAATAGATCAGTTAGTTCACGGTAGCGCTTCTCTAGCTCCATGTGTTCCTACAAAATGGCAAATATAACCAGTAAATAACATAGTGCTTACGGATAATTCATACCTAGTAGAACTCATTATATATTTTTGAGAGAGAGAGAGCAGATATCACCTGACGCGAGTAATGCTCTGCATCCCTCTTCATGGCAGCCATTTCAACTCTCATTTTTTGCATTTCGGCCTGAAATCAAGCATATCAATAAGTGTTATAAAAACAAGTTGTCGAACGAGGCAAATAAATTCAAAACACAAAGATCAAAAAATTGATCATAACAAAACTGTTAGGCAAAAAACAAAGGACACTTACCTCCAAAGAAGAAAGTTTTCCCTCTGCATCCCTCTGACCTTGGCGTGCACGTTCCACTTCTTCCTGCCATGCCTGCATCTTAGCATCCATTACTGTGAGTGAGTACAATAATACAGTGGTATTTAATCATCCTCAACTGATTGTGCCCATACTAAAGCACTCTATAATATATCAGAATGAATAATGCACATAAACAATTACAAGTTGTCCTTCTATGCTATTTAGATTGCAGGCAAACAAAACAATTAAAATTACTGGAGTTAGAAGCTTGGCAATGTTCTAAATATCAGACTAAAGATACAACAAAGAATATCACGCCTATAAAAATCCTGGCATGAGAAAGAGAGTTCATACACCGGCCAAAGGAAAATTTGGATTCGTACTTCTAACACATGACATATGTGACAATGAGACAGTACTTATTACCAAGTGGGAAAATTCTCACTTGAAGTTCAAAGTATAAATAAAATGTAGTAATTTGCTGGGATCAAGAAAAATAAATTCTCCAACTGAACTATTGAATCGAAAATATGAAAAGGAGTTCAGATGTAAAATCAACAGAAGGAATACCTGAATCACTTGATTTGCCTCTTCTGGTGACTTCTTTTGCCCGCGCCGAGCACGAGCTTCCATATCTTGTAGCTCTTGGTTTAAATTGGCACATTCAACCTGATGGCATATAGTACTATTATCCAAGAAGCTCCACCAATGAACAGAAACATCAATACAAAATAATTTAGAATGTTTGTTCTACCTCAAGCAATGCCATCTTCTGCTCAAGCTCCGATGCCTTTGCTGTCCTCTCATCTGCTGTTCTCTGAATAGGGAAGCATTTACAACAATCAGTAAATTATGGTCAAACTCACAGATTTATATTGCTCTTGGAAAAAAAAACAGAAACACAAGAAAATGCAACATCTTCCTAGACAGAACAATGAATTGTAGGCCGAACTCTTAACTTCATAGATACTTACACAAAGTATAATTCCCTTGATAAAAATCTCAATGAAGAACAAAAATTTGTAAAGAATCAAAAGGTAACACATTCATTAGATATAAAAACCTTACATGCAATTGCATTGCAATAGGGTTCATTTAAAAGCAAACTAAGACGGGTAGTAAACATACATGTCTACAGAGACATGGAGAATAAAAAATAATAATCTCATTAAAAAACAATGGGGTAAAAGTATTCTCATTAATACAAAGAGTCACAAACTTGAAAAGGGCTTACTTTACCTGGATCCTAGCAAGGGCTGTGGATGCCTCAAGGGCTCTGTGTTCCAATTCTACTTCCCTTTCCATTGCAGCCTGTTTTACAAGAAAGTGATCATCACAGTGCAAGAAAACAACCAGGGAGACAGAAAATTATTATTAATAGTTTGTTGTAGATACAAACCATTTTGGTAGCATTATGTGCAGCACGCTCTTCTTCTGCTCTCCGTTCTACAGTAGACAACTCCTCTCGTAAAGCCTGAAGAATATTTTCTCACTAATTTCAGAATCTAATAATAAAAGCAGTATATGCAAGTATATGCTACAGGTCCAAATACAAACAAGGAAGCATCATACAATCTCACCTGCATCATCCTTGTCTCGGATAGTTCCCTATTTCTCATGATAGACTCCACGTTCGCCTGATATATAAAATTAATTAATTAATTCAAAATAAACTCTAACTATTACCAAAGCCTCAACCAGTCGAAAATATAAGTCAAGAGAATCCAAAGTTGCACCAGTTTCTATAAAGGGTAGGCCAAATAAGTAGAAGAATAGAATACTGAAAAAGTTGAACATGGTAAGCAAATGAGCCCTTAGTATTACTAAAGCCTCTTCTCACTGTGTACCACTGACAGTGGCAGAGAGAGAGAGGATACGAGGAAAGGAATATTATACATCCATAATTAAATGTGGTGGGTGTAATGAAACCTGCAGCGAAGCCAGATTCCCTTCAGACAAAGCAGCCTGTTTCTTCAGTGCATCCATGGAACTGACAAGTGCCTCAATTTCTGAATTTTTTGCAGCCAAGGCCTCAACCATATTTGACTCTATTCTTGTCACATCACTTTTGGATGCTGACAAATCTTTCTGGAGCTGTTTTATGCGAGCTTCATATGACTTATTCAGCTCTCTCTATCAAAATAGCAGTCAACAAGTAAGACCAAAGCAATAAATATATCATATGCCTCTACAGTTAGTTATTCACTTAATCCTTGAAATATAGCAGGAATTTGTCTCACTTCTGACACAAGAAGTTCCTCTAGCTGTGCATTTTCAGATTTGTATTCTTGAAGTCGGGACGAAAGTCCAGCACAAACCTATCAATGATAACCAACGGATTAACAAAGCATTGAAACCGAAAATTTCTAACCAGTACAAAACTTCTAAAGGAGGAAAAAGCTTGTTAGAGTATGTGTGAAACAGGTTCATCTGATTTAAGGTGACCTTTTCTGAGAGACTAACTGAAAGAAAAGTGGCATTCCTACTTCAAATTATGACTGTAATATCAAACAAACAATGAAGAAAAACAGAAATTAATAGGGCTTACCCTTGCTAACCTTGCCTCTTTAGACTGACCAGTGGAAACAGCAGTTTTAAGCAATCCTTGGGCCTGCACACCAACTAAAAAAACTACTCAATAATAGCCTAAATGGCAAGTAACAAGATTCACAGCCAAAATAAATGAAGTATGCGAGATATTCACCTCATAGTAAATAACTTACCTCCTCAATTTGATCCTGTTCCTGTACTTTCACAGGAGTGCTACCAGCTTTATGCTCAAGTTGCTTACTTTGATCCAGTTCCTGTACTTTCGCGGGAGTACTACCAGCTTTATGCTCAACTTGCTTACTTTGATCCTGTTCCTGTACTTTCACAGGAGTGCTACCAGCTTTATGCTCAACTTGCTTACTTTGCTCAATTACTGGTTCCTCATTAACATCAGCAACTTTAGATTGAGTTTCTCTGTTACTGATGGCAGTGGTAGTTGTAGACTCTGTTCTATTTTGGTCAGTTTCTGGATGTACATCTGCGTCTCTAGATTTGTTTTCTTGGCCAGCATCAACTGATTCAACTTGATGGTTTTCATCCACAACCTCAACTTCTTTGGCAGATAATGGAAAAGGATGTTCTTCATGACCATCTGAGGGAATCTCATTGACAAGCTCACCATTTGAAGTTGAAGTAACAGCTTCCTTATCAGTACTAGTTGTTGACGCTTCTGCTTCATGAGCATTACTCTGACCAACTTCAATTGCTGTTGTCTCTGTTAAAGGAATGCTTACTGTGGAATCTTTCTCAAGATTCTGTTGCTTCTCATTGATGGGTTGACTTGAAGGATTTACCGATGGTGTCCCATCATTGTCATTTAAATGAGCATCACTGTCTATTTCAGGAGTCGCATCTACTTGTGATGTCAATATACTTGTCTGTTCGCGTGCAGAATCACTTGTATTAGGAGATTCATTCATGGACTGTCTCTTTTGAGCCTGCAAACAACCAATATGTGAGACAAAGAAGTTGATAAATTTCTATGTATGTGCGTTTGTGAAACAGTACTCCGTATTTTCATAGGTAATCTGGCAATACCTTGGTCTTTGACTTTTTCCTCTTGGCTTGAGATCCTTGCCCATTGGAAGCTTCACAAGAGAAAGACAAAAATAAAAATTAGAAACAGACATGGTGCGTCTTAACAGTACATTTTAGGAAAGAAGAAAAGAAAAAGAGAAGGGACCAACTAGATAAGTGGGTAAAGTCACTTGGTGTCATCCCAACTCAAAAGGACTTAGGCTAGGGATGGGGCAGTTTATGGAATGGAAAACTAATACGTAACCCATTTGTGCAATGGAACTCCAAACCAAAACAAAACAAAATGTATATAAAAGATTCCAAGACAATTCAAAGATAATACCTGGTGACTGGGTAGCCAATTGATCGTCTAACTCACTGACAACCAGCTTTGCCCTCCGATCGACAACTTCAAACAGATCTGAGGCCAGAGAAAAGGTGATAAAATTTTACACATCAAGGGCAGAAGAAAAGACACATTATTATAAGGATTTTGATGTGGGGCTTGTACAAGGATGATATAGAGAATAAATGATCGTATTGTTCATATGGATGGTGCAGGCGCTCTTTTCTTTTTTGATGAAAACTCAAGAAACTAGTCTTGAACTGAACCAGGGACCTAGACTGAGCTGACCAAATTTCTCTAGCTCACTTTCATGTCATTTCACACAATTCATGAACTGTGGCAACTCCCAGTTTTTGGGTTTATCAGACATGCAAATGTGTCCAAACTGAATTCGATATTCAACAATTAACTCCAAAATGCTATTCAAGAAACAAATACCCAATGCCAACGGCATCGCAATTATCAGACATGCAAATCTAAACCTAACCCCATTATTGCTACTTTATGCTTAACAACCCCAAACATCGTCCCGCATTATATCATCCACTAAACACCTCGAATAATTTCAATCAGCATAAGATCAAACCCTAAACATATTCCAAATCTAAATGAAAACCAAATTAAATATTAAAAAAACCAGCAAATTAAGAGAAAGAACAGAAGATCCAAACCTTCAGCAGCTTTGAGCCAGGAAGACATTGGAACAAACCGAATTCGGATCTAGCAACAACCGTGGCTTAGAGACCGACTAATGGAGCTTCCATGTAAAAAATGGGAAGAGATTATCAAACTTCGTGAAATGCGTCCCCTCAACTCGCAAGGTGTGAAGAAGGCAGTCGTGACTCGTGACGCAGTTAGTTGAGAAGGTTTTGCGCTAACGAGTAAAACCGAAGAAAGAACAGAAACAGAGAGACGAAGTTGTTCAGGTCAGATCACGACCACCGTATCCGTATTTGGGCTAATGTGTAGGGACTTGGTGGGTTGATAAATGGGCTTGGCCCAAGTTAAGAGCCCATCCAACAAAAGCAATACGGGGCTTCAAATCTTGTAAACCTCGAAACTCAGGCCCAAATTTAATCGGCCTCTCCATTACTTCTTTAGCTAGGCACTCGTCATTTTTCAATCGGTTTTTAGTGTGTTATCATTTTTTTAATTTAAAGATTGGGCTTGAAGGGTCTTTTTCTAATTTGTAAAGTTATCATGGGATTAAATGAGTCACCTACAGTAAGGGCCTTATTTAGGTGAAGTCATATTTCTTAACCGTTGAATGAAATTAACCAATTTGATCCAATTACTAACTAATTAATTTCATCCAACGAGTAAGAGATATGGCCTCATCTAAGGGCCTTAATAAGACCCCCACTATAGAATTCTACGGGATTATATGTGACGTTCTCAAAGTATTGTTATCAAAATAAAGAGATTAATAAAATTTCGGGTTTAATTGACCATATTTCTAATTTTCTATTAACTGAAAATCAACTTGCGTGGACGCTGGATTTTGATAGGGATATTCAGAAACCACAAAATGTGGCACTCAAACTTTGTATAATTATTTTGGGCAATGAACTTTATAAGAATCTCAAGATTTTATAACGTACAATTAATTAATGGTTGAATCAAATTTTGGAAATTGAAAGAGAAAGTGGTTAACAATTAATTTGTGTGTCGATGTCAAGTAATCATGCATGGCGCATGTCTACAAAGACTGGCATTGGCTCTTCAAAAATTCAGAAATTAAACTCCAAAAATTTTAAAAAAATTATAAATAAATAAAGAAGAAGAAAAGTTAATAACCATGAATATTAATTTAATGATGATCTGTACATATATAGTTGCATTCATTTGCAAGATAAGCATGGGAGGAGGGCGAGAGAGAGACTGAGAGAGGAGGCTCTTTAGTGCTTGAGAGAGACTTTTCTTCAATCATGCAACCATACATCACAATCTCTCACCTACTCTTTATAATTAGAGTCATTCTCTTCGTTTCTTTTTTACCATTTTTTTTTTCTTTTACTCCTCAAGATCTATAAAGCCGACAATTGTTAAGTAAGTAGCTGGTTTTAGTTTGTAAACTTTTATATAGTTTGGAGAAACTTTAAGATGCATTTTCATATTATATGTATGCATGTATGTGCATCAATATTGGTGTTGGTGAAAATGTATCGTTATTATATATGTCGGTATGTTTTAGTTGCAGTAATAATATTGATATCTTATCGATAATTCTATTTTTAATAAAGATAGATCGGACATCATGTACAAAGCCATGCTATATTGCGCAAAACTATTCATAGAATATATATATGGTATTTTTTAGGAGTTTATACAATCAATATTTTATTTTAATTTAATCTAAATTATATGAAGTGGGATTCGAACTCGAGTGCAGAGTTGAAAGCACATATACTCTAACCAACTTAACTAAGTCCATGTTAATATACATATATATATATAAGTTTAGAAAAGGTTACAACATGGTAATTCATATTTTTGAATGAAGTTTTGTGCTCGTGATCTGTTAGACAAGGTTAATTTCAAGAGTGGTAGTTGTTAATTTGTTCCTTTGTTTCGTCTATTTAATTTATTTTATGTTTTTAGGATGTGTTTGGGGCAATGTAGCATTCTGATATCAAGTAAAAGACTTTGGTAATGCGATGTTGGGCACCTCTAAATATTATTTTTTTACTTTTTGAAAAGTCAATATGCAAAAAAGAAAAAGTGAGATGGACCCACCATATTACGTATTAATAAATATAGTTGAAATGAAAAAGGCAAAGGAGGATAATAATAATAATAATAATAATATGAAGGAAAATAAAAAGTTCAAGACTGAAATTGATCAGCATAGAATGATTATTCAATATTTTAAGTTTAATGTAATCAATTTGATAAAAAAAACATAATTAAAAAATAAATAGTTCAATATATACAATCAATTGTGTATTAGCTTGTCTAGTGAAGTGATTGCCCCTTTGTCTTAATTGTAACCTGCCCCCACAATCTTGTGAAGATCTATTAGATGGAGCACGAGCATGCACTAATCAAAACTAAAGACAAAGTTGCTGTCAATTTTGATATTTCTTATCGAATTTAAAACCATGATTTGATTAACCACTATATCTAAGCTAACTCTCTTGCATCTTTCATTAACCTTTAAACCAAAACAATAATAGGCCGGAGGATTTCAGTCTGACTGGTGTTTATATCCGTCATTTTATATATGTATTTCTACAAATCAGCATATTATATATATAGTCTATTTTTATTGAGAAATTCTTTAAATAAACTACAATAATAAATGGTACAGATCTTTAAAGAAATACCTAAAAATTAGACGGAGATATATATATATAAGTTATAACTATACTCCAAACCAATTATGAGGGTTAGTATACATGTGACCTAAATTTTGTGCTAGCTGGCCATGGCCACCACCATATATATGTAAATTACCTTGCAAATGAAAATTTGTGGCGATCTTTAATGTCCAGTTCATTGCATTGGTAGTGACCCTCTAACAACGTAACCAAACTGGACCAGAACCACTAGTATCGCCATCACAAACGAGGACTGGACAGACAAACCCTAAACACTAATAAATCCAAAGCTCCTACTCACCAACCTGGAAAGGCAATACATTAAAAACTCACACACGAGGTCAAGACAAACATAACGCTCTCTCTTTAGAGCTCCTTTGCCAGGCAATTAGTCGCAGTAGGTACAAAGGGCTCTCTATAGCTTTATAAAAAGAAGAGAGAGATTCACACAACAACACCCTTTTTCTTTTTCTCCTTTTTATTACCAACAAACACATTAAGACAACAAAAAAAAGGTAAAAACACATCTAGTGGAGAAGAATCAAAATTATTGCTCCAAAGAGCCTCGGTTTCATCTAAACCTACAAGTCTAAAGCAGCTACAACATCCTCACATTAAGCAATCTAGCTAGTACCCAATTCCCATATCATGATTAGAAAACTAAGAAAGTTAATTAACACTCAACGTGTGTCGTATGTGCCGGTCATATATAAATAATTTGGCACAATATGCACTCAGAATCTTGCTATATGGTACAAACGAGATTCATATACATAAGTCGAGCAACGTTACATGCATATATGACCGGCAAATACAAAAATTCCTTGCGTGTGTGAGGATACTTTTATGTGCAAATCACAAAGCTGATACGGTGGCAAAAGCAAATTAATTAACCATGCATTGCTGAAGTTGAAAATAATAATTTTTGGTCCACTGATAATCTCATCGACCACGCATGGCATGGTATGATGGAGATTCAAGAACAGCCGATCTTTTCTGCAACTTGAGATCTTTATAAAACCTGTTAATAAACTCCTCAGCTTCCTTGTCCACCTGGCTATCCCCTTCCTCCTTTAACGGAAACGGAGAGTCCGTTATCCTCAGCTGCCTCACCATGGGGCTCTTCCCAAACCCCGGCAACGTCACTAACGGCGACGCCTCCGCCACCATCTCATTGTTTAGCATCTCCAGCACCTTCTGAACCGCAGTCATTGTGGTAACGTCGTCGTATTGGTAGGCTCTGGTGGTCTTGGTAAAATAGTGGTGGTGGTGTTTGTTGCGCTTGTTGAAATGAAAAGGGTTGTGAATGGCGGGGCTGTTGCTGCAGCTGAACTCGTATTCTCGTGGTGTTATGAAGGAAACGGCGTCGTTGGAGCGGCAGCTGAAGCCGGAGGAGTGGTGGAGCATGAGGTTGTGGGCCATGGCCTTGCCTGCAAGCTTGCCGCGTTTGAGCATTAAATGGAGGTCAACAAGTAGCTTGCTCTTTGATAACCCTTTTCTCACCATGAAGAACACTATGCGTACTAAGTTCCACAATTTTTTGGCCACCATGGGTGGGCTTGGTTCCACTTCCATTTGTATAATTGAATGAGAGAGAGAAAGAGAGAGTTTTTGTCACACAGAGAGAGAGAGAGAGAGAGAGAGAGAGAGAGAGAGAGATGATTGGAAATTCAGAAGGGTTTTTTTGGTTGGTTCGAGCTTGTAAGGGTGAGGGAGGGGAGGTATTTAAAGGGGTTGGAAATTATTATTTAATAATTAAAGATTAAGATGATAATTATATGGTGGAGGAGATGTGTTTCAATCTCTTTTATGGTGCGTGTTGTTGCAGTCTCAAGAGAAGAAAATGAAAAAAGGCAAAATAAAGTGGAGAGTGTTTGTTTCACGCGTGTGGATGAGTGAGGACATAGGCATTCCTAAGTGAGAGGAATTTGGTGACAATTTGCAATAATTTGTGTTTTGATTGATTTTTTTTTTAGTGGTTTATATGATTGTTTGGCTTCGACAGATTACTAGAAGGCCCCTAGGGTGGAACCAAATTACTTAAGTATGCTCCCACATTCAATGATTAAAGATATTTTGGGAAGGTCCCAAGTGTCAAACATAAGCCTTTTGCAATAAGGTACTCATATCTTGGCCTTTTTCGAAATGCGAATCCTCCATCTATTTGTGTTTTTGGTGCTTGTATTATAAATACTAGCCTCTCTGTACGCGCTTTCGCACTTGCGAGAGGTTTTTTAAAAAAAATAAGTAAATTTATTTTAGAATTAAAAAAGATAATGGGTAGTTGTGTTCCATAAAAATAGGATCCATTATCTCCTTTTTCTTTTTCTTTTAATTTTTTTAAATATGAAAAAGTGTGAATTTATCATATTATCCTCATTTAATTAATAATTTGAATTCTTAATGTTTGCATTAACCAAGGGCATTTTCTGGTATTTCGAATGTTTCACCATTCTCTGCCTTTTACTTTATATATATAGATAAAATAATTTGCAATAATTTTTGTTCAAGTCCCTAATTAGAAATCAAAATTCATATTAGCTAGTATGATATAATTAAGCACTAAAAACACAATTAGGGCATTTGGATCCATCATGTTCTTAGAAGGATCATACATATTTTGATGTTCTCCTGACATCAAACGAAATAAAATGCAAAAAATTAAAAAAGTAATTAGGAAAACCAACCAGTTTTTGGTTACAATATAGGCAAGAGGTAAAGATTGCAGGAATTAGTCGATTAGACTTGAGACTCACCCAAAGCTTAGCTCGATCATTAGTCGATTTTAAATGTGTTTTTATTAGCCCCAAATTTCCATTCTTCTTACGTTCAATCAAATTGGTTTCAAGTTAGTTAATGTCGTAGGGCAATGCGAATTTAAATTAATTAACATGCACAAATGGTCACTTTGACTCCATAATTGCCATTTAATTCAAAAATACTTTGAATAAATTCAGGTAACGTGGCTTACTTTCAGCACCAGTTAACCTTCATAGGCAATATGTAAATTAGTTATGATCAATAATTAATCGATATAATGATGAACATTTGAATTTGACATCACTTTCGCCGGGTAAAAATGGTGTTTTTCGAAGCAGCAGGCATTAGACAATGGCGTTGAAAATTTTGGTTGCTACAGCTCCCATGAGAGAGATCGGGGGTTAGACTTGGACCCAGCCAGCCTGACAAGGTTGACAGGATTGAATAAGAGCACCTACTCTGAACACGTGGCCATCTGTTTCATTCCCAAATGAATCTTTCACCGTCCACGGCATATATGAAAACCAACCTTTATGTGTACCCAACAAATAGTATTGGTAGTTTCTGTTGAAGAAAGCAAGAAACCCTGCGATATATTCTATTATTATTTTTTCTTCTCCTCGAAGGATATCATTGGGGCAATAAATTGGATCCTTTTTCGCCACTTTTTCGCCACCTGAATTGGCTAACCTATTACGATGTACATGTTTTCATGATGAAAATGCTAAGAAAACATTGTCGACTTGACAAAGAATAGCATAATTTGGTACCCATCTTGCTTGCTAGCTAGCTTTTCCTTCTTTTCAACCCCAAACAAAATGCTTTTATCTTTCACGATCGACTTCCACCTAACCTGCTTGGAAATTCACTTGTGCTACACAACATTGATTTGCGTGCTGTCCTGGCATATGATATATAATAGAATGTGGAGCATGTAGGGTGGTGGACTTTGAGTCCTTGTTGATGTGTGAGAGATCATTTTGAGAAATGTGCATATAAAGATTGATAGTTTTACTTTTGTATACGTAGGATAAATAATTTTGAACTGTTGATGCATATAATTAATAATTATTTTTGTACACACGTCGATATTGTCTTTGTCGTTTGCTCATATCAAATAGTGAGAATTTAATGGAAACTAAAAATGTGCAACCTGTCAGGGTTAGTGATTTAGTTATCAACGCTGTCTAATTAGTCATGCAAATTGGGCATGTGTGTTAGCCGAGTGAAAATGATTGGACGGAGCCGACTTTGGATGATCATCAGTAGCTTCTAGAACTATTAAGCCATAATCAATTTTTGTGGTGATGAACGAGCCACCATTCCGGATCCCACGCACTCGGCTACATAAAACTTTGCCCTTCCAGAAAAACAAAAGAAAAGGCTGCATATAACTTTGGAAAAGGAAAATGAAAAAAAATCTTCTTTTTATGGTCTTCAGTGAAATTACTTTGGGGTTGGGTCACGAACGAAACCTAAAGGCTTTTCTAGACTTTAAATTCCACCAATGAGCAGTGGCCACGAAGGAATCCTAGTACTGATGATGGTTGTCTAATTTGAAGGCTTCTTTTATATATATATTGATCATGCATGCAATAATTTGTTATTTATTTATTTATTTATTTTATTTTGGGTAATTGGGGTGGGGGTATATATATCATATTCATGGGGCATGTTTTTTTATCAAATTAAGTTGCCAACTCTTTAATATTGTCGGGGACTTGTGGTCTTATTTTAAGTTTGAAATTTCTACTTTCCAGCCTAGAATTTAAGTTTAAATTGTAATGGATGTAAGCTTGCATAAGCTGTAGACAAATATCAGGCAAAACTAACAGTGCCTCTTTTTTTCCCCCCTTTCTGATTAAATTTGTTTTCTTATATATAGAAGTGTTCACATAAGAGAGTAATTGAAGACATGTTTTTTATTTGCTTCTCATTCATTGCTCCTTTCCCGAAAAGAAAAACAAAAGGGTTTTAAAAGTTAACGGACTCATGATTTCAAAATAAAGTGGACTAAATTTACTTTAAGGATGAATTGTTAATTTTGGATTGAGCTAAACCCTATAACCTACATACTAACCATAGGGAAAAAATTAAGCTCGGGTTAGACAACCGATGGGACCGTCAGAAAAAGTATTAATCCATTTGATTTTTTAGCTTAAGATAATTAGTTTAATTAAGCACCTTCATTTGCTGGTATCCTTTATGCTTTCCTAAAATTAATATAGGAAAGACAACCAAACAAACCAGTCAACATCAGTAGGGCAGTGCATGTTTTTCCTTTTTCGTTCAATAAATCATTTAGGCAACTCACTTTTCGTCTTTACTTCGAGTGGAAGAAGTGCAGAACAAAGTGTGTGTTTAATTCAAATGAAGCACTTTATGTGGGGACTTTACGAATTAGGATTGGTTTGAAGTTTGAAGTGCTTTTAGGTTTCGAGGGTCCCTAATTTCGTGGGAAATTATATCCTAACATTAACTTAATGGTCTTAATTAATAGTGTTGTGTGCTACATCCTATGTGAGGAAAAAGAAACTAAAAGAAAATAAAAAAGAGTTCGGGAGGATTTGAATTTGTATCATATATGAGTTTTACATGTTTGTTTATAAATGTCTGATATATCGCGTCTACAATATAAATTTAACTTGTTCAACTAGTACTCTTCCTCGAAGCATATATTCCCATTGATTGGGTTAACTTAACAATCAAAACCAACTTGTCTTATGATGTTTACATGCAGTTAATTAAAGATAATATATATGATCAAAGTCAAGAACTTACATATATATATGTATTATTAGGCCAACAATTATAGAGAGTGATCAACACGGCAGGGACATATTCTAATAATTCAGTGATGAGATATTAGCAGTTTCCAAACTTGGGAAGACGAAGAAAGAGACTAAACACGACATTAAAATTGATTAAGAGCTTGACAAGTTGGTCAGAACGTCTACCATTCTATGATATTTAGCTAAACCTAGAAGATGCATTAATAGTGTCATAGTTTAGGGCATACAAACATAAGCCATACAAAGCGCCACTCATTTCTTTGCTTCCACATCCATCCATACCACACCTACTACGATCATTTTTCCTTCACAATTAATTAATTATGCATATATATATATATATATATATACACATGTTAGATATTTGAGTGTCCTAAATTATTGTTGTGGTCCGGCAAAAGGCAGGTTAACACAGGGATCGATGGATGTAATTTTCATGGAAATGTCCTTGTTTTGAAAGTCGCCTGTGGGCAAACTCTGCTTGCTTAATCATTCATGAAGGTCAGCTGGCTACCTAGCTAGCTTTTGGGACTTTGCCATCGTCTACCAGTTCCAGTCCTCTATGCATGAGATGCTTGATGTTCAATTGATTTCATGGTGGGCTCTGTTGCATATGGATTGGCCTTTAACAGTTGCCATCTGGCCTAAAGTTTGCTTGGCGTTGGTGCTGTTTTTGCGGCCTCAAACGTCCATCTCGGCATTTATTTACAGACCCAAACCTTATCTTCAAGTACATATGATCACTAGGAAGCTAGCTAGTGTTGATCCATATCGATCATCCACCGATCGATCTTATTTTTTCATGCAACCACTCTACAAATAGATCATTTAGTATATGTGATGTCATTTTTTAGGAAAATAATATGTATCTTGGAGTACATGTAACGTTTTTTCTTAGGAATAGAATGTGATGAGTACATGCATATCATGAATCCCAAGCAAGGTTCATTTATATGTAACTGACTTCAAGCATTGTTTTATCTAACATATGAAGTTATGATCAACATAGTTGTTGATGCCTAAAAATGGATGATTAGTTTTGGATCTAATTTAGAGATGTTGCGTCACCTGTGTAGTACCTGTCGAAGGCTCTCCGATACTTAAAGTTAGCTTAAGGATGAAGTAGATAGCAATTTGGACAGAGTAAGGATTAAGTAGCTGAATGTAATAGTTACCTTATTTTGGGGACTTGTGCCCCTATTTATATATCTTAGGAGTTATGATCTTCGAGTGATATTTCGATGTGAAACTATGGGCATTACTTGAGAGGATGCCATGTGTCCTTTGTCCAGCCTGGTTTAACAAGCACCTTCTTTAGACGGATTGGCAAGTCGGGTTGCCGAAGGCTAACCATGTCGATGGTTTGTTTATGGGCTGAATTGCCGAAGGCTCACACCTCGTTGTTTTGACTGGGCTTTGTAGGTTCTTTTGTAGGTCCCATGTTTCCTGTGTCGCAAAATAATTGGCTGGTCAGATATGGTATAAACAATAGCTATAGAAGAAATTAATTAGTAGGCGTTTAATTAACTCTGTCTCTATTTATATAAGGATGTAAGTTAGATGAGAAATTCCGATTTTAAGTGAAATCAATGTAGAAATTCAAGACTTTAGCATCTATTTCTAATATGATTATTTAATTTCTCAAAATTTGAAAGTTCAACCACATAAGATCTCTCACTAATTTCTCTAACTTTTCTTAACTCGATCATCAAATTAAGATGAAGAAAATGTACTTTCCCTTGATTTGATATGCATAGATCACGTGAATTGGAAATTTGGGTTCCAACCGCAACCAATATATGACACTTTCGGGTTATGCTACAACTAATAATTCAGGTCCAAATTTTGGAATTCCTAGTATTGGAGAATGTCGAAACTCTAAATTTCGTGACTGTACACGTGGCGGGGACGCATTCGTCAGAAACGCCCGTCTTCTATTCCCGTAACCAGCGGACGAAAGTGGCAAGTCGTTGTTTACGAAGGCGGCAACCAGAGCACAACAAGCACGAAAGCCGTCTCATTTTTCCCCCCAAAATATCCGCACTACTTCAATTTATTTGCGAAAAGCCCATCTCTGAAAGCGTCTGATCTGCCGGTCAGTAGGGGTACTTTGGGGTTCACGCCCCAAAAATAACCGCTAGTTCATATTTTTCTCGATCCTTCCTTACATGCCCAAAAGAACCAAAACTTGCAAAAGAAGAAGAAAATTTTCAACCGCGGGCGGAGATTGATCCTGGTTCGGGGTTCATTGGATTTTCCATTATTGATAAGAAGGTAAATTTTTCTCTTTTAAAAAAAAATTAAATATTTTCTTGTGGATTTCTTTGCTTTCTTGCTAAATTTCTGAATCATTTATATTTTTATTGAAGCTCTGCTGTAAAGTGATACATAGGAGTATGAGTGTAATCTATTGCTGTTGAAATAGTGGGAAAGAAAGAAATCAAAGTTTTGAATTTGTAAGCACAAATTTTCTTAATACCCCGAAATATTGGATCTTTTGTAAGTTATGAACTTGACTTTAATTTGGACTTTGTTGACTCAGATGATCCAATTTTTCAGTCCCTTTTGCTGTATTTTCTCAGGAACCAAACAGAGAGTTTCTGCTGATCTAGTTCTAATATGAAGCCAAAGGAAAATTGTTAGAACAAGTTTGGTTTTGAAAAGGGGGCGAAAGATAAAAGTTCTCTGGTTGCAAACCCCTTTGCTGATAGTGGTTTAGGGTTTTTTTTTTCTTTCCATTTCTGATGTTGGTAACAAAACCTTATTGCTTATTTTAATTTTGAGTTCTGTCGTTTTTATTTCATATAGTTCCTTTATATCTCTGCATTATAAACAGTGGAAATCAATTTATCTACATGTCAAGGTCATTTTTACAATTTTGTTTTTGGTTCCTGAGGTGAGGTCTTTCAATTGATGAAGCAGCTTATCTTTTGAAGCAGTTGTACAGAATTTGATGAATTCCCAGTCTACTTGCCGCAACCAGAGACCCAAAGGGTTGAAGGTAAAGCTGGTCTTTCAGATTGCTTTGCTTTTGGCTGTTTGCTTCTGGTTGCTATACCAGATGAAGTACTCACATGACAAGGCCTATAGTGGAAGTGCAGAGAACAAGGTTAGTGAAGAACGCGGTTCTAATATTTTGGGGCGCAAAGGGAATGCAGGGTGGTCAAAAGATGGCGGTATATCTGGATCAGAAGATGTAAATCTTGTGGAAGGAAGCATAAAGAAAGAAGATGGAGGTGTTGGAGATGATATGTTAGGTGAAAATGCTGAAGAGAATAATGAAGCAGAATCTAACAAAGTAGATGATCATGCTCATGGAAAGCTTGGGAGGCCTGAAGGGAATGAAATTGAAAGGGAAACAGAAATGCAGTACAAAGTATTGAACATTACAGATGATAATTCTGATGTTGAAGACAAAGGAAATGATGAACCAGTGGGGCTCAACAGGAACTCATTGCAAGAAGAAAATTCTCAAGGGAGACATGGAGATACACAGGAAATTATCTCGGATCACGACGGTGAGAAAGATGTGAAGAATATTAGTCATGATGAAGTTGGAGAGGAAAACGAGCAAAATTCACAAGTTAATCATGATAAGCAAGAAAATGAAAAGGACCGAGAGAAAGAGCCACAGAGATTGGAGGAGTTTAGTACTAACAAGGACATTTCAGTACAACATAGTCAAGGGAAGAGTGACACTCTAAAGGGCCCAGATTCAGTGGTAGATGGAGTCCATGGATTTAATGATGAGAATGGTGTTCCTGTAGATGGCAATGATCTCATAGAGTCCATAGTGACTGGATCAAGCGATGATCATGCAATGGTTCTACATCAGGAAATGAATTCAAGTTCAAACAATCAAAGTGAAACGAAAGAAAACACTATAAAAGAAGAAGTTGCAGCTAAAGAAGGAACAAATGGCGCTGATTTTGAAGCCAAAAGCAAAATCTTAGTAGAAGACTCAAAAATCGATGTGAAACCAAAGGTGGAAACAAGTTCTGGAATTGGTGTTGACACAAACACCTCGAGGATCGATAGCGTTTCAGAAACTACACAGAGAGGCAGTTCAGTTTCAGATTCTTAATAGTAAAACAAAGGGTCATTAACATTACAGGTTTTTTTCCACACGCCGGAAGTAAAAAGAACAAAAGTAGAAAGTGACTTGAGGCACATTCCTTGGTGAATGACATTGTACAATCTAATTCTGAATTTGTTTTTGCACGTTGTTGACATTTTCTTTGCCTACAAAATGAGAATGGGCGATACTTTTATACAATCTGGTCCCATGAATTATTGAACTTACTTTTGAAATTGTCCCTTAAATCTCGGGGTTTTTTTAAATTTTTTTAAAGAAGTTTTCTTACAAGGTCTCAATGGGAAACTGGGGGGCCCTTGTTACAAGGTTCCAACTTACAAGAGATATCTCATTGTCATATTTCTATTTACAGAGGAGCTGGCAACCACTAGCAATGAATTTTGTGTGTGGTGTAAACTATGATAGTACTACTGCAGGACTGTTATGTGCAAATTGAAAATGATGTTTTGGTCCCCTTCCATGATCTTCAACTTCTACCACATCTTAGATGTTAGGACATCCTTGCAAAAGGAAAAGGGAAAAAACAAAAACATTCATTGTTAGCTTTCTTTCTTGTGTTGTGGTCTTGGAGACTTGGGAGTTCTTGCAAAACAGAATGGCGAATGAGAAACAATTGAAATGGGAAGGCAAGGCTAGTGCGGAGCTCAATGGCCCAGAAGCAGAACAAGTGTGGCCTCTTTTGGAGGACTTCTTTGGCCTGCACAAGTGGTTCCCAACTCTCACAACTTGCCTTGGTGTTGAAGGCATATCAGGGCAACCCGGTTGTGTGCGCTACTGCGCTGGGTTCAAGACTCCTGTTGACCATAAGAGAGAGCAAGACCAAGACCAAGAGAAGGTGAATTGGACCAAGCAGAAGCTGCTTTCTATAGACCCAGCACAACTGATATTTAGCTATTCTATTATAGATGGGAATGTTGGGTTCAACTCATACATTTCAACTGTGCAAGTGGTTCCAAAGGAAGGTGGCTGCAGCATCGTGTGGAAGTATGAAGTTGAACCCGTGGAGGGGTGGAAAATGGAGGATCTGGACATGTTTATTGGCACAGGCTTGCAAGTCATGGCTAGCAGAATGGAAGCCTCTCTCCAACTCCAAGTTGGGCCACTGGAACCATAGAGTCATAACTTGTCTTGCTGTCCCTTGTTGGTGTGACTTTATTTCTCTTGGCTCAGCATTAATATTGTTGCAGAAAAGGTGTTATGTGTGTTTTTCTGTGTCTGTTTTCTTCTTCTTCTTTTTTATTTATTTATTTAAATTTAAAGATATGTATGTCGATCCATCAACTATGTAAAATCCTGCAGTAAATTTTATTTCCTTTTGATATCTTTGGATAGGAATTAGAATAGAAGAAAACATGTGGGTGTGGCTTGTGTTGTTCATAAATTATAATTTCCTTTTATGTCTGAATCAAAATTTTCTTTTTAAATTTTCACTATTTCTCAGCCATTATATTCAATCGAAGTGGGAAAACAGAAAATTGGAAGACTTACCAAAGACAAAGGTTAATGAAGAAGTGGGTTTGTATTAATATGGGATAAGAGTTGAAGAAAGTGTGTTAGCTCCATCAGTCCCAGTGCTTCTCAATAATGTTGGTAATATCAAGTTTATTGCAGCTTCTATGTGACTTACCAAATTGCCTGTTGTAATTTGGAGGAAGTAAACCAAATGTCTGTATGAAAACAGAAGAAAAAAACTCTCTAGTAGTATTTTCAGCGAATATGCGACAGTTAGGCTTTTTAACAGCGGTTTTCGTCCTCTAGCAGCGGTGTCTGTACTTTTTTTGACGGTTTATATCTTGGGTCTTAAACATCTTTAGTCGCGGTAAAAGTCGTCGCTAAGCGTTTCTAAAGACCTCTTTCACAGCGTTCTTGATAACCGCCGCAAAAAGTTGGAAAATAATTATAATCCTCTCTCACGCAGGAAACTGGGAGGCGCAAATGAAAAGATAAAAATAAAAACCTCCTTTTTAATATCTTTTATGTATATAAACATATTACATGATAACATTACTAAACGTTTATTAATTGGATACATGAAAATGCCTGTATGGGATTGGAAAGAAATTCAGTGCAAGTTTCTCATGCCATCCACAGTACAGATGACTCCCACCGACATGCCAGCAACTTCTTGCCTGTTATCATTGCTCAATCCTTCTTTGAGATGGTCTCTCTTAGAAATTCCACACCAATAAAAGTCAGAGCTGAAACTGGATTATTCTTAATCCTAGGAATGCTACCTCTGAGCAACCTCCTGTGCATCGTCAGCCATCCTTATGCTACTTTGCATATAACAGCCATTGTACCTAAAGTTCACAACAAACATTAGACGGAAACTGTAAAATCGTTCTTCTATCACATCTAACTTTCATCCCATGAGTTTGAAATATATATCAGGTCGAAAGGAAAGCTCAGTTTGAAATAACAATCAACACAAACTTTACCAAAGTACATATTTTCTGACTATAGCCCATCAATTATGTACCCAATATTTAAAATATTCTTATCTGGCTATGAGATTCAACCAAAATGGTGGGAAAAGGTGCATTATTGATAAAACAACTACAGCATTGTAAAATCCCCTCAATAATCACAAAGGATAAATGGTGTTTGTGTCTGTGGACCAAGGTGGTCAACATTCACATACACAACAGCTGACACAATACGAATGCCAAGCCTTGCTCGGATAACATTAAGTACTCTAACAACACAACATGATGCTTGCAACAAATTTTTTTTTTCCTACACTAATAACTAAAAGTTATATGAAAGTAAAAATAATAAAAATTAAAAACCACATATAGAACTGATACCTCAAGGTTGATCCCTGTACTTGCAATCTTGTTTTGATCACATCGAAGGCACCGGTAAGATATTTGCATAATGCCTGACCAATTCGAAGCAAGTATAAATTACCCTACAGAAAATGCTGAATGCAATTATACAAGACTTAAACCAGCACCAAGTAGGACAAAGTTTAAGCAAGGTACATACCACCAGACAATCCTCCCAGAATGAGTCTCTCAACAGAACTATCAATATGGAAATTGGGATTGCCTGTGGATTTTTACTTCCCATACTGCTGCAAAATTTCAAGCCTTCATAATAACCTGCATACCAGAAATAAGAACCAGAATAAGTTAAAAGCAACAGAATAATGACAACTAAATCATTTAGAGGCCAAAATCCTAACTGCCTATTATTTGCCAATCATAAAAGAAAGTATGTCTGAACTACTGTACTCATGGTGTAACTGGATTGCATGTAGTACAAACTCAAACTAAGTTAACTTCTCTTTTCTTATAAGAAACAGAGCTCTTATTAATGAAAATAGTGCTACAAGGACGATAAACGAGATGTCCATCTAAATACTGTTAGCATCCTCAATCTCAAACGCAATTTACAATAAGATCAAACTAAGAATTCAGAGGTCAAGACTCTTAATTGCCTGATCTCCATCATAATGAAAATAGGGAGAAGAGGGAAGGAGGAGGAGGGAACACCATACATTTGGATACCAGGCTTCATAGGTAAGCTAGCCTTAAGCAGGAAAATAAAATGCCATATCCAATACTTGAAATTTTACTTGAAATTTTACTTTCTTACATACAATTTATATGAAGTTAAAAGCCATCCAACAAAAAATTGACCTTTATTACACATTAGTCATGAATGCTACATCTACAACATCTTTACTCTATACCTGACTTGCACAAAGAATAACTTGCTCTGAATATGTGTCTTTACGGTGCCAACCTGATGCATCATTCCTTCCCCACATGCCCCAGCAATAGCCCGAGAAACTCCTTCTAAACTACATTGACAGATTAAAAAGTCAATTACCAACTTTCCACTTCCACAGATATTTGAAAATTCTACTAATCAAAACATTACAACCGAATAACCAAACAAAATTTTTATACACATTGTCATATACAATTATACGTTCACTAAATATCAAAATCCTTGAGTTCTTTTATTTCCCAACAACATTTTTTCATAATTAAACAGAATATTTCCTTTGATTTCTAACGCTGACTGAATTAGTTTCTTTATTACTGAAAATTTGAAAAATAAAAATTGGGTTTTAAGTTGCTTCAAATTCCAAACATGCGTAGTTAAACCTATCATTAAAATTCAATGGATGCATTTAGCTAGAAGATTAAAGTTTTAATCTTTCATTATAAGTTTCACTGCTTGATGTCTTCCAACGATCCTAAAATGTCAGAATCAAAATTTTCTTTTTACTTTTTAAAAATTCTCTCTGTTTCTAGGTCATAAGATTCCTATAATCGAAATTATTAAAGTGGGAAAATAGAGAATTGGAAGGCTTACCAAAGGAAAAAGATAATGAAAGCCATGATTTTTGATATGCCATGTAATTTGGGAAAAGCAGTCGCAGAGGGATTTTGATTTCGCCGTCGAATCGTCGATCGCACACCTCTCCCTTTCTCTCTCTCCCGATCAATCGTCGATTGGGCCTGTGGCGTCGATTGGGCCTCTGCCTCAGGAGACGAGTTTGGGGTGTAGCTTCTTGGACTTTGGAGCTGTTGGGGTTCTCTGTTGGGCTTTGTTTCTAATCCTTTCCTTGAATGAAATTTCAGCTGACAAAAAATAAAAATAAAATAAAAATGAATAATTACGATGTGTTTGGGATGTTGTTATTTCTTGAGGACCCAAATTAGAAAAACAAGGCAACAGGATTTATCCTAGTAGAAAATAGTTTTGACGTGAAAAACAGTGATCTCAATAGCACATTGATAGTGTGTGTAAGAAACTCCCTTACTATTGCTTATATTTTTTTAAAAAAGTTTAGCCAAGCACACCATAAATTAAAATTTTGCAACAATTTTAAATGAACAACCAAAATTGAGCTATGGGGTGAGCATCAATCATGCCAAACTCATCAAATCGGCGGATGAGAATTATAGTTACCGGGTTGGTTTGATTTTGACCCCAAAAAAAAAAAACCTATTGGTTCAGTTGCGATTTTGGGCCATGTTTAGTTAAATCATGTTCGAGGAAGAAATGATTTTTTTTTATTTTTAAAAAATTAAGTTGAAGGTAGAAGATGGATTACTCATGAAGAAAATTTATACCATCTAATCTTCACAAAATGGTAGAATAACAATATCTTATAACTAATCCCCCAAAATGGAAAATTATTCACCCCTATCTTCATTTCCTCCTTTAATATATCTTAGATTTAGTGACTTTTTCAATTTAATCAAATACTAGTTACTAAATATGGTCTTGATGATGGCACGTTGAACCAAACCGGCCTAAATTCAACCAAACCAGTGAATTATATTTTTATTTTTATATTCTTTTATTTTACACTTGTAGCACTTTCATTAGATAATTACTAGAGAAAGACGGCGATTTTGAAGTTTGATGGCACGTTGAATTCAAGAATCGAAAATGTGAAGGACCAAGAGAGAGCCACAGAGTCAAGGGGTTTAGAGTCTTTAGACCGAACAAGGACATTTCAGTATAACATAGTAGGAAGACTGACACTCTTCGTGTCCAGATTAAGTGGTAGATAGAGTTCATGGTTTTGATGATGAGAATGGTGTTTCTGTGGATGGCAATGGTGCTGATTTTGAAGCCAAAAGCAAAATCTTAGTAGAAGAGTCAAAAATCGCCATTAAACCTAAGGTAGAAACGAGTTCTGGAATTGGTGTTCACACAGGCACCTCAAGGATCGATAGCGTTTCAGAAACTACACAGGGGGGCAGTTCAGTTTCAGATTCTTAATAATAATAATAAAGGGTCATTTTTTTCATTAGCTTTACAAGTATTTCCACACGCAGAAGAAGTAGTAGCATTTCTTTTGGTCAATGACATTGTACAATCTAATTACGAATTGTTTTGCAAGTTGTTGACATGTTCTTTGCCTACAACATGAGAATTGGCGACGGTTTTGTGGTTGACTCTTGCAGGAAAAAAGGATGTATGTACATTAAAACTCACTTTTGAAATTGTCACAAAAATTTTGGTACAAATCTATATGCAGATACACAGCTTTATATAAACCCTCCTTGCAAAGGAAAAACTTACATTGTTAGCTTTCTTTCTTGTGAGCAATTTGTGTTGTGGTCTTGAAGACTTGGAGTTCTTGCGAACCAGAATGGCAAATGAGAAACAATTGAAATGGGAAGGCAAGGGCAAAGCTAGTGAAGAGCTAATAAGCTAGCTGTCACTCTTTTTTAAGGGATTAGAGAAATTAGTAACTGGAGCCACAATAACACTAAGCAGATGCGCTTCCTAGAGAAGCAGTCGGGCCCTGTTACAACTTTCTTACAAAGATTAATAGAAGGAAACACGAGTGCCCAAAAGAAAATACCTCAAAAACAATCATGGCCTTTCTATATCCTTTCCTTCCATGCGCTTCCCAAGAAAATATAAACTCTTCCTGCAAGTTACAAGCATTCATCAAATGCCAGTGCCAGCTAAAAATATTCAAATCGCATTAGGATGGCTCTTCATTGGTCAAGTTCATTTGCATAAGGAACTACAAATTTTTCAGCAAACTTCTGTTCGGTATACTTGCAGATTGTGCTCAAGTTAGGTATTTTCCCAAGTAGATTTCTCTTTTCCAGGTTCTCTATAACTTGTAGTCGTGGTTTCAGCCTGTGCTCAACGCTACAAATAAGCAATTCAGGGTGAATAACTAGAAATGAGATATCAACCTTGCCAGAGCTAAGCAGCATTTCTATTGCCTCCTTAATCTTCTTCTCAGACGTAGCAAACACCTGGGGAGCCCTCCTAAACACCACCAAGATATCGTTTTCCGAAAACCCCAAACTCTGGAAGAGCTTCACCTTCAGTTCCCAGGTCTCCAAAGTCATCGAACTCATGATCCGAATAGCGTATAGGAACATCTTGGACTTCCTATCAAAACCCATTTCATCAACCCTTTTAACAAAACCCATAATGCTCTCCTGCTTATGCAGAAAGAATCTCGGAAAAAGAAAAATGTATTTGACAATCTGCGACGAAGTTATACCCAAACTCTTTAAAACCTCAATATTGGGCATCAATGTCTTCTCCAAGTCATATTTGAGATACCAAGCAGATAACTTTAAAACCTTAAGCACATCTGCATTAGAACCCAGAATGTTCTTCAACACTAAAATAGCAGGGCCAAGCCCTTTATCGACACTCCGCCTTAAAATCCAGGGGTCTGAGGATATAAGATCGGCGATGTCGGAGTCTGAAAAGCCAGAGTCTTGCAAAAGTTTGATTTTGGGTTTGATGGCCGTGTCAAGATTGGCACGAAGAATCCCCGGGACCCTTTTAACTACTTCCTCCAGATGGATTTTGGAGAAACCGCTTTCCTTGAGAAATGAAAGCACCGAATCCGATTCTGGGGTACTTCGAAGAAAAGCAATGGTTGATGAGGCTTTTAAAGCGGCTTCTGGGGAAAACTGGTGCTGGTTGATTAGATATTCAGCTACTGCTACTTTGGGCTTTGATTTTGATTTTGACCTTTTGGGATCGGAGGAAGAGTAAAACAAGAGAGATATTGAGTGGTAAAGAGGAGGCCTGTGAAGCTGGACCGAGCTTCTCAGAGAGAATGAGAGTGAGATTAGCCTTTTGTTCATCTGGGTTATCATATTTTTCAGGGTTTTGGTTGGTGAGCTTTTAGCAGTGATTTCTACATGAAAATTGAATACAGAGAAATTGGTTTTGAAATATGAACTTGCCTGTGATTATGAATTGGGGGACTCAATTGCAGAATGAACAACTTCCAGGAAAGAATTGGTCATCCAAGCTCTGTGTTCTGTACCCTCAGGTCTGCTTGCTTTTGGATGTAACATTTTGAAGTTATGAAAGTTGACGCCCAAATCCCGCTCGTTAGGGCTTTTCAACCCTAAGGGCCCCCCCCTTTTTTTTTTTTTTTTTTGGGTCGTGAACAATTTAAGTTCATTTAAACACCAAAAATGGGAAACAAACAAACAAAGAAAACAAAAGCCGAAAAGGCCAAGAACAAAAATAAAACACCACAAACACAAAGAAGATTATACTAGAACAAGTACAGTCTAGTATAATAATCTTCCACATCACAATTGCTTCATGAGAAAGGAGGCTTCGGAATGGGAAATCAATTGCTTTACTATATTTTGTAAGTCCAGACATGGAAAGTCATGACCATTTTGTACTCATTAACAATTTAGAATTAGAATATCATTAAATGTAATTTTTTAAAATTTGATTTCATATATGGGTATAATTGAAAAATTAAACAAACTTTGTTTTTCATTCCTATACAAACCAAACATGGGAAAAGAAATAAAGTGGTATTTCCTAGTTGCATTACAAAACATGAGAAATGAATTTTATATTTCCTGTCTCTTAAAGAAAGACATGAAAAATTATTTCCTATCAAATATTTTCTGCGAACCAAACATGGGCTAAGGATTTATTGTCTTATCAAGTCATGGAAACCATTTGAAAAAAAAAAAAAAAAACCATGAACTCAAAGTTGTTTGCAAATTGTTAGAGTTCTAGCTCTTGTAGCTCAAACATTAGATTGGTGGTTTGTCAAAAATCTTAACACATTGCATTGGTGGTACTACATATGTGAGTTTCAATTTATTTTATATATTTAAGAAAAATTGAATTGAATTGATTTCAATAATTAAAAGTACGAAATCCTGCTAACGGCTCTAGCCTAGTGAAAGAAGGCATTAACTTGCATACTAGAGGTCTCATGTTCGAATCCCCACAACATCTTAGTTGTGTGTGAGAAATTTCCCTCCCAGGATGGCTTGTGTTGTTTATAATTCCCTAATATGCCATAATCAAATTTATTTTTATATCTTTTTAAATTTTCATTATTTATGTGCCATAATATCCAATTGAATTGGGAAAACAGAGAATTGGAAGTCTTACCAAAGATAAGGTTAATGAATTGGTGGGTTTGTAGTAAAATGGGACAAGAGTTGAAGAAAGTTTGTGAGCTCCCATGAATTCCATGAGCTCCATTCCTTCTCAATGATTGAAGTGTTACATTAGTGCAATAAGTTTAAGTAAATTTAGGTTTTAGTCACAAAAAAACTTTCATTTTTGGAAAACAAACAGAAAAACACAGAGAATATGCGACAGTTAGGCTTTTTAGTTCCGGTTCATGTACTTTTCTTGATGATATAAATGCCTCGTTCGATTAAATTTCTTTAGCCGCGGAGAAAACCGTCACTAACTGCAGCCACCCTTTTGCAGCGGATATATTTAACCGTTGCTAAAGATTGGAAAATTATTTAAATCTTTCCTTCCATTTGGAACTCTTGGATTTTGGGAGGCGCAAAAGATAAAAAAGCTCATTTTCAATATCTTTATCGCATCAAACTTTCAGGTATAGATTATGCTGTAACATAAAACCGATGAAGAAAGTGGAGACTCGTATTAATGGATGTAATAGGGCAAATTAATTATGAATTTTTACAATTTGTGTCAGAGCCAAGCAAATTACAATTATAAACATTATAGTTCAAGTTAATCATACAATAAGTTTTTTCTCAACATCATGATACAACTACCCGTACAAGTATGGCCGCTAATAGCACTTGTGTCACTTCATGCCCTCTGTATGTGAATCACCTACAAAACTGAGGTCAGTTTCTACAATATGCAGACTGGATGTGGTGCCCGAACAAACAGCAGAGTCTCACGAACTAGGCTATTCATACACCTTCGAAAGCACAAGCAGACCACTACTCGGGGCCAAATCTTCTCAGCCGCTGAAATTCAAAAACAAGTAACTTCTCATTCGTAGATCTACACGTCGTCATCTTCATCTGGTACATGTAACTTCTCAATGGCAGCCTGTTGGAACATAAAGAGATGATAAGGGATGAGCAGAGCAAAATTCTTTTGCTCCCTAGGAGCAAGATACAACTGAAAGAATAAGAAGTATGCCCAAATTACCTTAATGGTAGCAACATCGGTTGCTGACGGCTTCAAATCCAAGGCAAAACCAAAATGAAGCATTGCTTTCTCATGCATGTTACGTCGCTTATAGATCTTACCCATCAACGCATACACACTGCTTTCACGAGGAGAATATTCTTTAACCTCCTCTAACACTGCTAAAGCTTCATCAAATCTTTCTAAACTCATTAGTATGTTAGCCTTCTGATACATGGGAAGTGGATTCTTCTTATCTGCTATAATAGCCTTGTCCATTATCACTAACGCTTCTTCACTTCTCTGTCATATGATTTAAACACATTCCAGATAATAGTAATTAAAAAAAGGTTAGTAAATAAACAAACTTCCTGAAGTCATAATGTTAAAATGGATATAGGGAATGCGACCTTTAAAGCATGCAATGCTTGGCCAAGGTAAGTCATAATAATAGAAGAACGAGGATTTATTTGGAAAGCCGTCCGGAAGTGATGCTCGGCGAACTCAAACTTCTCTTGGCGATGATATACCATTCCAAGCCCATACCAGGAGTTATAATGCCTTGCATCAACACGAAGTGCACTCTGATAGCTCTTTATTCCATTCTCAAAATCCTCTAGAGCTACATATCTGCAGATAAGGATAATTGAAGACAATATCAGCCATCAAAATCAGAAACCACATCCAGGAGAATTTCAATTTTACGGATTAAATGATTAAAGGAAGAAAATGGCTGTCTCGTACTCATGACCACAAAGGGTATGTGCATATGTGAATCTTGAATTAAGTTGAACAGCTCGCTGGAAATTCTTGAGAGCAGTTTCATGGTCTTTCTGCAAGCTATAACAATTTCCCATGGCAACCCTGCAATCCCATTCAATAAGAAAGATGCAAGGAACAATGATCAACATGTTGAAATGAAAACGGAGATTAGAATGCCATGTATTATTTCAAAAACTGTGATATAGCTACCAAGATTGAGGAGCTACGCGGTCGGTTGCTATCAGTTCCTGAGCCAGGTAACTTAACTTCATGTCTTCCTTCACATGCTGCAAAGAGTAAGATTAATTTTCAGGGAAGCAATTAAACATTAAGCACCTAGAAAACTAACAAACACATGGATAAAGATTAAGAAACCTATTTCTAGAGAAAAGAAAATCAGGGCTTGCAGAACAAAAACAAGGCCATCTGTAGGTACAGAGAAAAAACTACAGAGTGTAACAATGAATGAAGCACCAAGCTTCATTCAGAATGATTGGCCGGAGTAAACCAACCATGTAATAGATACGATAAATCGTCTTAAACACACGACCTCTTTCTAACCATAGTGCGAATATTGTTTTATTTGAAGATAGATAATACATCTCAGCAGAATTAGCAGGAGTAACCCCACAGGCCATGTTATGTATAATGATAGTATCCTCTGGAAATAAGAAAAAAAACTATTTTCAATTTTGCAATACATCATTATGGGGACTCACATAGAGAACTGTGGAATATATATCCATTCCTTCTAAACTGTAAGGTGATGCTTGACGGGCAAGACTGAAGGCCCGATCAGCTTCTGCATATTCTAGCAGTTCACAATAAGCTTTTCCAACCTGCAGTTGAGGAATGCCAAAATAGTCAATTATATGCAGGTATTAAAATGTGCTGGGAAAAACCATTAAGGGAGCAGTTGCAAGGAATGTGAGTTGGTCTGCATGGAAATATTGAGAACAAAGGTTTAGGTATCTACAAATCATGGAGGAATAAATGAAGCAGAACAAAAGAGAGAACAAATTAAGTCCAAATAAATTCATCACCATTCTTATTTCTGGAGGGTTTTTATTTGTAAATTAGCATAAAAGACCAAACTATCAAAGATGAGATGAACATGTGACGAGAAATTAATCAGGTTCTGAACTGATGTCAATGAGATATTGAAAAAATAGAAAGATTTGTAAGAATGAAGTGAAAACAACCCTTCTTTATAAGGTCTAATGTGAAAAAATTATTTTCTAGTAGTGTTCCAAACTAGCTAACTAACTTATATAGACCTCCACCAAACAAATGTATCTCCTGCAATATCCCTAAATTGTGGAAGACTAACGACAGAAATGGTTGAATGGAATCTGTACTCAGTATAAGTATTCTCCAGTGCTGCATACAAGGTCATCAGAGCAGGAGACAATATAGAAATCCGGCCAAGAAGTTTTTAGACAACTACCTGGGAAAGTACCCAGCCTGTGTTGTAATGCTTGTATGGAAGTTTGAGATAGACATCCAGAGCATCCTGTGCAACACAGTCAATATTAGATAATTAAATACAACCTCAATTGAGGAAAAGAATATTACACTCAATAACCAAGTAGTACCTGACATCTGTACAAGCAGGAAAGTCTATAGCCCTCCCCAAGGGTTCTTAAAAGGCTCAATATTTCTGAAGCACCAGTGACAACTCTTGAAACATTCATAATACCCCCACTACCTGACAAGGTTGTTCCTTCTTGTTCAAGATATCTGTTATCACTAGAGGGAGTAAAACCAGAAGCTACTGCTGCAGTATTTGAACGGGAATCATCAAATGTCTCATTGCGCATCCCTAAACAGAACCCAAATTTAAATTTCACACGTATCAGCTGAAAAGCCATTGGACAGAGCAAACATCGAGGAATCAACAGTATCATAGAGCGGAAAATAACGTATTCGTATTAGCCAGGAAACATTACTGAGCTTAGATGAGCAAAGCAACTGAACAAACTTAAATCACTATCATGCAAATTTGTTGGTTCTCTATTAATAGAAAAGAGAAGATGCATCACCTTCATCAATATTTTCATTGGCCCATGGCTGTCCCTTACGATTTGCCAAGGAACGTGCCACAGAGCTCAGCTTGGAACTTCCAAGATATTTAGATGAATTGGTAGTTCCATTTCCGGCCGTCATTGAGGCACTTGCATTAGTGTTAGCCCCTGCTTCAGCAGCAAGTCTATTGCTCCGTCGGTTGCCAGAATCAAAAGACAACCTGCTTGAAATCTGAAAGGGGAAAACAATCTCAACAATTCATTGACCTCAATATGTCCAGGAAAACAAATGAAAATTCCACCAAATGATATACAGAGTTACTCAAGTGCAGAAATTCCAATTGCCATATCCACGATGGAAATATATAACTACAATAATGCAACCAAATCAATGAACCAAAGGCAACAACAACAGCACAACAAATAAATAACCTCAGCGTTAGCCCACATTAAACCTCTAAAACAAGGAAGGCATAGAAGTTAGGAACTACTGAGTAAGTGCTAACAAGCAACGATAAATAGCAAACTGGTCCCAAAGGACAAACTTACACAACAGCCCTTATGCAAACTTTGAAGAAGTCAGATTGAGTCAAAGACATTAGATTAGATATCATGATAACATGTGTGTTAAAAGAAATAAAGACCCTCCATGCATAAATTTCCCTCCAAGAAAACCAACAGGCCGCAGAAATCAGCCGTTTCACAACAAATTCCATGTTCAGTTCAGTTCATAAGCATGGTCCACAAATCTGAAGAAAAAAGTGTAAAGGCACATGCAATTTACACAACAATGAACTACCTTACATACACTTAGATAATTAATTTATGTTAGCAACAGTGGCATGAAGAATTATATCAATAGAAAGCAAGTTTATTTAAATTATGGATAAGTGGCCCTGTACCTTCCGCAGTTTTCCTTCATCAACAAACTTTCTTCTAGGGGCTTGAATGGTAGAGTTTACAGTTGATCTCGGAGAGCTATCAGTACCTGTGCTCATATTTGGGCCATTTGGCTGTACCATTCTACACAGAGCTGGTGGAGCAACACCTGACAACTGCAAACAGGGGCAGTAAGAGCAATGGTGACACAAAAAGAAAAGGATTTAGCTGATTTTTGTGTGTATATTTTGATTTTGACAAATACCAGTTTCAATGTTTTATTTCTGGTACAACTAAGTCTTATATAACTGAGTGATTATGCCCTAAACACTCTAGCATTGAATCTTTTAAGTTTGAGACCTTAATTTTAGAGACACAGGTGTTTTGTACATAACAGTAGCCAGCGGAATCGGATTTTCAAATTTATAATTCTTCTCTTACAACCCTAAACCCTAAACCATAATTCTTCTCTTACAACCCTAAGTCCTTAAGCCACAACTTTATAAATCCTAAAGCCCATTGCACATCCATTTGTAGGCAATATTTGCACCTATCCTACATCAGATGGTCTACTTTAGAATAATGACACAAACTTAAGAGTAAATTACCAAATGTTTTCTTTCAAAACAAAACCTAATTGAAGAGGTCTTCACCCATAATTGCAAACCAAAACAGATATCATATTATTCAAAACCAAGAGGAATATTGGGCAACGGAAGTAAGGAAAGAGATACAGCAATAAATGCAGGACTACTAGAACAAAAGTGGAGGAGATAACTTATATATACCTGCATGGGCATTGGTGAAGGAGTGTTATAGAAAGATAGGCTAGAACTGCCATTCATAGGCTGACCAGAAGCTCCTCCCAAAATAACATGAGAATTTCCAGACACATCTCTTATGTTATTTCCTTGCATGTGCTTGAATTGTCTCTGACTAACATCTTCCGAGCTAAAATTCCTACCAGAAACTAAATTACAGTCCTCATTTAAGGTAAGTAAACTTTGTGAAGCTAATCCATGATGTAGATACTGCTTTTGTATGGAAAGAGAAGCAGCTTCACCAAAAACTACAGCTGCTTCTTCAGCGGAACCTGGAACAATGGAAATACAAAGCCTTAACTTAAATATGTATTGAAAGAGAAGCCTTGACTTATTCTCCAACTTGCAAATCAAGAGAAGGCTTCACTTTAGGATAAATATCCAGCTACAATTTTCCCATTTCAGGGTACATGGTTACATGCATCCAGATTGATATCTTAGCAAAATGATCAGTTGTTAGACAAAGAGGCATAATGATTAACGCAAAAGTGCTGCACTAAAAAGAATATGAAGTCATGTGTGTAACATTGTCCAGACCTAGCACGCACAGTTCTTCATATGCAGCCCACATAGAAGGATCTATAGTCAAAGCCTGTTTGAAGTGATGGATGGCACTTTTCCTTCTATCAGTATACCTAGAACAAAACAAATTACAAACAATAATATCATGAGAGGCATGCATCACATACAGAAAATTGACATAATCATACAATCCAGGCATGAAATAACTATAAGATGCAAAAAACAGGGATAATGAAGTAGTTGCAGGATGATAAGCTACAAATTCCATAGAATGGTAATAAACCTAAGTTAATACAACACAGCAAAGTCCTCTATTCTATCCCAAGAGACATGCAACCAGAGAGACGGAGGAACAACTTAGAAGAGGACATGAATCTGAAGAATTTCACAAGCACCACCTAAAGTTTACCTGACATTACTAGGACGAACTACATTCAAGCCTATCATACCCCAAAAGATATTTCTAGGAGGTACAACAACACTACCACTACTGTTCACCTCTCACAATTGAGTACAGCTTCTTAAAATCATAGGATTCTGTCAAAATACATCTTGTACTGGAATGCCCTTTTGCCTGACATCTTACTGAGATGGATCCCAATAAAGTGGTCCTTTAGAAAGTAAGTTTAGCCATCATCACAAGAAAGTCCCTTTCAAGAAACTTATAAAGTAGATATGCCTTTGGCTACATCCGCAGAAGCTCCAGAAGAAAGAAGACAAACCTGTAAATAAGCCCGAGAAGGTAATGACCAGCTGCACCGTTTGGAACCTGCAAAAATTATTAAAAGCAAGTCATCTGCTGTTTCGATCACATGATAATGTCTAAAGGGTATATGAGGTTCATTTCAATTCCTGTAGAAAACAATGAAACCCTGAAGAACATTGTGTTATATGAAGTAAGACTTCAACATGTAATATTGTAAATTTTAATTTAGACATAATGCTCCAAACAATTTGATTCTGATACCTCTGCACTAGGCTCATTAACAGGACATAATGCTGCCTCTGCTTCACTAAGAAGATCCATCTGAAAGCATGATATTGCAAACAAGTAGCGGGATTGAGCGACTTGTGTTCCTTCATAAAAATCAACAGAAAGAAGAGGAGAGGTCCATGTGATGAGAAACACTAACTAAAAACCTTAATTAAAAAGAACGAAAGAAACTACAAAAATAAAAATATACTCAAACAGTATATGAACTATGACATTGCCTACCCTTTAAAATATGATAAGCAGCATAAGCTTGATTGCTTTGCAAGTAACAGCCAGCTAACAATTGTAAATTTGTCTGCAATGGAACAACTTGTCAATGAGTCCATAAACAATTAACAAACTGAAAAAACAGCGCTACCCATTCAACCAGGAAATAAAAACGTCACCAACACAACTTCTTCCAATAGACAGTTCTAAATTTTAGAACGGGTACATTTCCTGTCAACTTTCAAAAGTGGCATAACCAATCTGATTAATTCTATCAAAAAAGTGGCACTGTGGAAAGTAAACCACATTAAGAAACCCCATTTTCAAAATACCCACAGCTTCATGCTTCATTGTAAAAAGAATATTACCAAAACAATTCGCAGTCCAGAGCTCCAATAATTTAAAGCTAATAGCAAAGCAAAGAACTAATTCAACTACATAATTACTTATCCTCAAAGAAAAACATTTTATTCCAGAAAAATAATAATGTGAACCCCGGGTAAATATAAATGTTCGAGAGATTCTAAACCCCTAAAACCCTAGATTTCAAATACAGAACACTGAATTACTCAGGTATAACCGTATAAGTAAAATCTTAACGAAGTCGTTGGTTAAGTAACACGAAGCATCGATCATGATGATAAAAGCGGTAATGTTCCCCAGGGTCGCCGTGAAGCACTAGCAGAAGAGAAAATTCCATTTCGAATTTTCCATCTTCGTTTTTCCTTTCCTGGGATTTCTCGGTAACCAAACAAACAGGCAATAAAAGAAAAAGAGTAAAGAGTAGGTGGAGAAAAGGTACCTCGGATGGGTACTCGGCACAGAGTCTTTCGCAGAGGAAAATGGCGTTTCGGTACATGAAATCGCGAAGACTGTGCTGAACACAGTCTCTGAGTATGGCTTCCATGGCTGCTTTGATTTGGTGAGAGGGAGAGAGAGAGATGGTGAGGGGTTTTGGTTTTGGTTTTGGGTTTCAAAATCAGGGCGGCACGTGTGATCTCCCATTTCAAATCACGCGTCAGGTGACATTTATTTATTTATGGTTTAAAATCACGTACCACAAAACAAAATTGGATTTTTATATGACGCATTAACTCCATTGACAAAAATAAAGAAAATTACGATAAGGCTGCAACGGTTAGGAGCAAGAAGACCAACAAAACAAAACAAAACAAAATTTTATTTTGTTTCATGAATAAGATTAATCGGATACTTGTTATTCTATTTGTTTGATCGTAATTGAATCACCAATTTGGATTTTAAGTAGTTAACTTATATTAAATTACAATTCACTTTTTTCGATCTTCATTTTGGAGAGCTTTATTTTGTAAACTTCCTATTTTGATGACTTCTCTATCTTCATCATCTCTAGCATTACGATCTTGAATTCAGGTAGATTAAACCAATTTCTATCTCATCATTTATGGTGCCCTAACTGTACTCTACATGATAAAATTATAAATTTGAACAACTAACTCTTTGTTTAATGATTAACTAGCCTTTAGTCTAGTGGTATTTGTCTCTACTTAATTAGAAGATGTCTCATGTTAGATTTACATAAATGATCATAACGATTCATATTTGTGACTAGCCTTATTGTGAGTGTATGAATCTATTGTGAAAATATATTATAAATATCTTATATTTGTCAAAAACTCTTTATTTAGTGATATTTTTATTTTTTAAATCGAATAAGGTTCTTATTTTAAATCTTCCCGTTAATAAAAGAAGATACCGTACGGCACCAAAAAGAGAAAACAAAAGGTTGAATATGTTCAATTGGTCCGGCCCATATGAACGGCCCAAAAGCTGGGGTGATACCTTAACCCGGGCTTAGAAGAAAAATAAAATGGGTAGGAAACAAAAACAAACGCAAAACGCTACCTCGTGAACACCTTTCACTTCAATGGACGACCAGACCGGAGCACCGCCACCGGCTCCGAATTCGGAAGGCTACGATGATCCGACAATGGAGGACGATCCTTCCTCGACGGTCCTCGATCTCACCAGCTTCCAACTCCACGATCTGGAGTCGATCGAGTTACCACCGACTCTAACCGAGTTAGACGTGACGGCGAACCGCCTCACCAGCTTGGACACTCGGATTGCAACCCTCTCGAGCCTTAAGAAACTCTCACTCCGCCAAAACCTCATTGAAGACGCCGCCGTTGAGCCGATCTCTCGTTGGGACGCTCTGTCCGGTATCGAGGTACTTCCTTTGTTTTCTTTTTTAATGAAATTAAAAGGTGATTTTCTTGGCGGTTTGTTTGGTTCCCGGGAAAATTAACAGTTGATATGGCCTGCAGGAGTTGGTGCTGAGGGATAATAAGCTAACGAAAATACCCGATGTTACCATATTCATCAAGCTTTTGGTTTTCGATGTTTCTTTCAACGAGATTACGTCGTTACATGGATTGTCCAAGGTCTCCAGCAAGCTCAAGGAGCTCTATGTTTCCAAAAATGAAGTTGCCAAGATTGAAGAGATTGACCACCTCCATGAGCTTCTAATTCTTGAGCTTGGTTCCAACAGATTACGGGTTAGTTTTCTTAACAGCAAAGTTTCAAGGAGCATCTGAAATTATGTACATGGCTGTATTGATAGTGTAGCAATTGGCATCCACCTTGTTATGATTGTATGCTGAAATGCCAAATCAGGTGATGGAGAATTTGCAGAACATGACACATTTACAAGAGCTGTGGCTTGGGCGGAATCGAATTAAGGTAGTGAATTTGTGTGGGCTGAAATGCATCAAGAAGATTAGCTTACAAAGCAATCGCTTAACTTCTATGACTGGATTCGAGGTACGGGGTGGCCGGTCCACTGTTGTTTCTTTGAGACAAACTCTCTAATGGATTGGTTGTATAAATATTGAAACTCACTTCCCGCTTCTTTTCCAGGAGTGTGTTGCTCTAGAGGAATTGTACTTGAGCCATAATGGTATTTCAAAAATGGAAGGCCTCTCAACCTTAGTCAACCTACATATCTTGGATGTATCAAACAATAAGCTAACGTCAGTGAATGGCATTGAAAACCTAACAATGTATGTGTTTTACCTCGTAGTCACTGTTCGTTTGATGTTGTTTTGTCTTTCATATTTGATTCTACCTTATAATGGGATTCTTGTTTATAGGTTAGAAGACCTGTGGCTTAATGACAACAGCATAGACTCAGTTGAAGGCATTGCTGAGGTTGTTGCTGGTTCAAGAGAGAAGCTCACTACCATTTATCTCGAGAATAATCCATGTGTATGGTTATCTGCAACCTGAAGGACCTAAAATATTTAAAGTTCTGGGATTTTATTCTTTCAGCATGCTTAGCTGCAGTTTAAGGAAGTTAAAATTAGCGTGTTCAGAAATGTGCAAGGTGGTATGTTAGAGTTCATGCAACTCTAATGCTTTGCTCACATAAGTATAGTGGTGAAATGTAGTAGCAATATTCTGATTGTTTGTTGAAAGTCCAATGTCTGGTAAAGAAAAGGAAAAATAGTGGCAATGAGATTCCGTAAGCATGAATTATCTGACATATACATGCTTATATCTTCTAGGGTTTCATGTCCAGTAGTACGATGAAGGCAGGACGATGGTACTCTGTTTCTATGAACTGGTATATGGTCAAAGAATATTGAAAGCAAATTTTTAGGTGGCAAAGAAGATTGGCAAATACTCTTTTACATATAAATATATATTGATTAGCTGTGCATCTTCCTTTTTGTTTTGTGTTGATAATTTTTTCTTAAGTATGTTGGCAGATGTATTTCATATGCTTTAAGATTTTCTATATATTGATTCTTGCATCTCCTATTCCAGGCGAAATCTCCAAACTATGCTGCTGCCTTGAGACAAATCTTCCCAAATATACAGCAAATTGATTGTCATATATTTGCTTAAAGGTTTCCATGGCTTCAGCTCTGTCAACATAATTTTCATGTGAGCACTGGAAATCCATAACTGCAATGTAGGTATTCTTTCTCAACTTTTTTTTTTTTAAATTCCCAGTGATTATAGTAGTGAGTGTCTTCTCAAAATGACTTATTTTTCGAGTTCTAATTCATGGATGTTGTTTGCAGGCAACCCTGTGGTTTGGGATACCAATTCATTCAGGATACTAATTAGGGACGCCCTATCTCAAAGGGGCAGGTGCTACGAAATAATGATCAATTGCAAAATCATGGATGGCTCAAGAACTCACTTGATGATTTAAAAACAAATTTGCGTTGTATTATGAAGTTCTCTGTTATTTAGATCACCCGGTTTTCCTTTTCCTCTTTCTTGCTAATTTTATGTGGCAGGTAATGTTTGAACTTTTTAATCCATTCATATATGACATGTTGATTGTGTCAGTTTTGGATGTTGAGAAGATGCGTCAATAGCTTTACTGCCTTACGACAGCTTCCTTTGCACAGGAACATCATTCCCAGCCAGTGAATGTAAGTATAAGTTTTGTCAGATTTTCGACGAATGGTTGAGCTTTGTATGGGTGAGAAACTGCAATAAGGAAAAAAAGGGAAGAAGCAGGGATAATAAATAAAAATTAAACAGATGCAATTCTAAAAATTTAACATCTAACAAAAAGAAGTATGAATCATTCACGATTAGCCATTCAAATACCATGGGTCGGATAACTCAAAAATAAATAAAGAAAAGAGGATCAAGAGCTTAGCCGATCGGAACAGCTTAGCGACCCCTTTCGAATCCAATACGGGTTCTGCTGGAGCCCCCTTGGTAGCCATCTCGCATTGAAGGCCCTGCACTTGCTCTCATTGCCCCTCCTGTTCCAACCTTTTCCTTGGCTTTCGTGCTCTGTTTCACCTCTGTCAAGAACCGGTCCAGACCAAATGGATCGGCTTCTTCAGCAGCATCTTTCTCAAACTCGACCGGTCGCCCTCTTGGACCTGCCCTCTCAGCAGCTCCTCCAAATCCTTTGTCAGGTTTGAAGCGATCAGTTTTCTTAATCTTATCCAACTGCTCATCAGCACCTCCGTACATTTCATTATCAACATCCTTCTTAGGCCTGTACAAGGTTGAGAGCGTAGGCGGAGCAGTGGACAAGCCCTTGTCATAAACGTTGTACTGGTCATCAGTGGCAAACCCAGATTCCATTCCTTTCTCCTGGTTGAACAGCCTCTGGTCATACATAACCTCTCCTCCTCTGCTTGCACCATCAGAAGCCATGCCGAGGGCAACTTTCTCACTGATATCCCGATCTCGGTCTCTTGTAATTTTACTTTTCTTCCCCATTGGTGCATCTTTGGGCTCCAACCTTCTCTCCCTTTCCCTTTCTCTTCGTCGCTCCTCACGGATCTTCTCCCGCTTCAACCTCCCTTCTCTTTCCTCTCTCGTCTCCTTCGGATAATCAGTCTCTTTTTCGCTTGTTGGACGCTCATAATCCCCTCCCGCATCATTGTCCATTGCTGTTCTGTTAGAAGGCATTGATGGAGGGGCTGCAGCACCCATTCTTTCGGAACGAGCCCTCTGAGCTAATATCCTCAAGTCCTGCTCCTTCTTTTCCTTCTCCTTCGTCAACATTTCCTCCTGAACTTTTTTTCTCATGGCAATTCCTTCTCTAGCCTTCTGCTCTGCTACATACAAAGCCTCATTAAGCTTTGCCAAATTATCAAGAAACGGACCACCAAGATCTTGAAGGATTTTCCCCTCGGCTGCAAGACGTTTGTCCAATGGGATCGTATACCCTTTCTGGTTCTTCCAATTTGAAATACAAGGTGGAATCTTCCAATCCTTCAGGTCTTTCACAGTCACCGGCCGTGGCGGGGAATGCATGACCGGCACAGGCGGGGACCTAGAAGGCCTCGGAACACGCTTATGCTTGAACTTAGGAGGCTCAAGTGGGTCCACAGGCATCTCCGCCATCCTGATAATCCTCGCCTTGGCACCAGAATTAAACGCCGCTGCCTTCTGCGATGACATGTACTTGATAATTTTCGAGCCAGTCGACTGCTTGGCTATATTTTTCGGCTGTGCAGTGCTCAATCTCACATTCACAATCTTCTCAAGCGCAGCTTTTGTTTCTGCTGTTGTTTCTTCAATCTCCTTCTGCAACTTCTCCTCTTTCTCATTCGCATCATCCATCTCCTCATCCTCATTCTTCAAAATTTTCGGCACAAGATCCTTGTGCTGTGAGTAGACAAGTTTTTTCGAGTTCTCGTTCTGCTTAACAATGGCATCATACCTGACATTCCCCCTGGCATTAACTGTAACCGGAAGTATGTTCGTACCGGGTTTGGACAACTTGTCCCTGCCCATGCCAAGAGGGTACTGAGCTATATGAATCTCAGGGAAAGCACCCCCCTCCCCAAACTCCTCCACCTTCCTAGGAACAAAGCCTTGACGGTTCAAGTAAGGAGGTACAGGCTTTGGCTTGACGACAGCAGCAGATCTTTGTGCCTCAGCAGAACCGAAGCGCTGCTTGAACCACGGATCATTCGAGTGGTCGTAAGAAGCCGTTGTGGTTGCTGCCGAGGCGGAAGGAGCCCTTTCAAAGCCGTCATGGTTGATGAACTCTTTCAACCCCAAACTACTCAAATTAAACAGACTGCAAAAGAACAAATAAAGCAGAACTTTCGAATATTGAAGAAAAATTAAGCAAAGCGATCGAAGGGGACAATGGGCACATAGCTTTGGCTTGGCTTACGTTTATATTGAAGGATGGAGTTTTCCTTCTTATATTGGGACAAGGAATCCCTATTCAAAACGGAGGAACCAAAAAAAGAGTTACCGCCAAATTCTATGGGGCATCTGTCATTCCCAAACCAAAAAGGCCAAAAATACCATGGGCCATCTGTTAGTTTAGCCCAGAGAATGGTCTCAAGGCCCAGGGCAAGCCTACCGAAAAGTAAATTAGCTCGCAACGTAATATTTTTTTTAGTAAATTTATGTTTTAGCCGTAAAAAAAATTTCACTTTTGAAAAAAGCCAAAAATTTTATATAAAAAAACAGAAAAACCTCTCAACTTTCAAACCAAAAACATGCAAATATAAATGATTCCTTAGGAAATCCAAAAATAAATATGGGCAATTTTGTCTATTTTGGCTTCTTTTAAAAAATTTCTCTCTCCTTTGGCCTTTTTCAAAGTCTCCCCATTTTTTTTTACTTACAAGTTATCCTTTTAGAAAGTGACTAAAAATCTTACAATCTTAAAAAACAAAGTACTTATAAACTTTTTGAGAAATTTAAGCTCCAATTTAAAAATTAGAGAAAATAAGGAGAGAAAGAGACGGTCTTTATCACTTATTATGATTTCATGCATGCGGAAGGAAGAAATGGAAGTAAATATAGAGGCCGAAGAGGTCTCCGACCACCATGGTGGCTTGCCTACCTTCACTTCCTTTTTCAATTTTTTCATTTTTCTAAGTTCTAAAAAATAGAACATGAAACTTAAAGGTTAAGTTTGCATTCTTTTCAAAAGTAAATTTTATAGGTATAGTGTAGCAAGAAAATTTCATAATACTTAAAAACAAAGTACTAGGTGTCTATAGCAAATTTGAGGGTGTATTTAGGAATGCCCATTTATTTTTGCTTTGTGGTAAAGTTTTGTGAAAATTAATTAGTCCAGCCCATCAGATTTTATTTTACTTTTTTTCTGAAGGAAGACTCGTTTTCAGCCCATCCCATTTGACAGTTGACAGACTCACCGTTAGGCCCTGCCTCCTCGTATCATATCACGCCACGTGACAGTTTGCGTAGCGCGAAACCAATCACGAGGTTTGCTCCTTGCAACTATAAACAAAAAGCCACGTATAAATGTAGAAGGGCATTTACGTGATTCCGTAGACATTTCAGGGGTAGTTTCGTAGTTCTTGAAAATCAACTTGTCTCACTCTCTCTCTCTCTGTATAGTGTTACAAAGTCTTCTCTCCCACTTCGTAGTCACTGCCCGCAAAACCCTTCATCAGACCTCAGTCTCCTCCATCTTTCTCTCTCTTTCGAAAGCCCGGAGCTCGATTTGGCCGTCAATGGCGGCCTCGGAGACCTCTAATGGCACATCCTTGAGGCATGCTTTTGGAAATGTCCTCTCCTTCTTCATCCTCATCCTGATCGGTGTTCTCGCATTTTCGATCCGTCTCTTCTCTGTGAGCTCTACGATCAATATAATTTCTTCAATTTTCTAGATCCAATCGTTTTTTAATATTAAAACCCAGTGTTGGTGGCTTGGCAGCCTCGATAATTCAGGAAAATGCATAACTAATCAAAGTTATATGTATATATATATATATATATATACTCATGTGCATATAGATACATTTTATTTAAATTTAGACTTCCATATTTTCTGTTATAACTTATAACTCTACCGAACCAAATGGTGTATTTGTAATAAGTTTGACTTTAGATTATTCTGTAAAATTTGGAGTTCTAATTTTCATAACATTGAATTATCATTCATAATTACATTTCTCAGCAATCAAAAGGACTGAAACTGTGTGTTTGTACTCGCTTTAATGTTGCTTTGTGTATTGATCTACAGGTCATAAAATACGAGAGTGTAATTCACGAGTTTGATCCTTATTTCAATTACAGAGTCACTCAGGTTTGGTTTCTTTGTCTCATTTGAGATTGGTTGTCACTTGTCTTGCACTTAGATGGTATAATTCTAACTCAATCCCATGCCATTGCTGTTGGGTTAAATGTATTTGGAAATTTGAAATTTATGATCAGAGTGTGCATCCATTCATCTTATTATATTACGATGATGGGAAGCTATATACAAGATGACATCCTTGTTTGTTGGTTTCAGTTTCTGACAAAGAATGGAATATATGATTTTTGGAACTGGTTTGATGATCGAACCTGGTAATTTCTACTTTTTGTGGCTTATCAAACCTCATGGCAGGGTTCTTGTTTTGATTTTTTTTCTTCGGTGATTTACATAATTCAGCAATATAAAGTTAATATTTCTTAAACTGACATTATAAGGTATCCTCTTGGTCGTGTGATTGGTGGAACTGTTTACCCTGGATTGACCTTGACAGCAGGAACACTATGGTGGTGAGTATTGCAATTTATAATTGAAATGTTAGAATATTCTTTTCTTTTGATTTTTAACTACTGAGTTTGATGTTGTTGATTTTGATATTGCTCTCTTATCAGGTTGTTGAATTCATTAAACATTCCTCTTTCTGTGGAAACTATTTGTGTATTTACTGCGCCTATATTCTCTGCTTTCACATCATGGGCAACTTACCTTCTGACTCGGGTTTGTATTCAGCTTTAATTATTTTCTACATTTTAGTTATTGGCCTCCAATTTGTTGATGATGTTCAGTTGCCTCTTTCTTCAGGAAGTTAAGGGTGCTGGTGCTGGACTAACAGCTGCAGCTCTTATAGCCATGGTAAGTTACAGAGCGGGTACTGTTAACTCTACAACATATGGAAGTGGTAAGCACAAAGGTTTATCTGTGCCCTTTTTTTTGTTTTTGTTTGTAGGTCCCATCGTATATTTCTCGCTCAGTGGCTGGAAGCTATGACAATGAAGCCGTGGCTATTTTTGCTTTGATCTTCACTTTCTATCTTTATATAAAGGTTAGATTTGGGAAAAGACAACTTTATTTTGTTCTTTTGGGTGTTTCATTAACATCTCAGAACATGGTTGTTTTCAAAGAATGATCTGATTCTGTTGACCGTTGAATAGTATCACCTTCTGAATATTTTCTTTTGCCCATGGTTATACCATTGGCATATAATACAGGAGTTCTCTATAATGTGCGTCAATATTTTCTGACTACATTATCGTTATATGCAGACACTGAATACAGGATCCCTCTTTTATGCAACTCTTAACGCCATAGCATACTTTTACATGGTAAGTATATGTACTAATGTTGCTTGTGCCCTTGTAACCTTATATATTCTTATTTCCACTTTCATTTTGTTTCATCCTTTCAGGTTTGCTCTTGGGGAGGCTACACATTTATTATTAACCTTATTCCAATGCATGTGCTTCTCTGCATTGTAACGGGTCGCTACTCTTCTCGTCTGTACATTGCATATGCTCCTCTTGTAAGTATCTGCATTACTTATGAAGCTATCCGTGATTGAAAACAAATTGAAGAATGCATATTGACATTCTTGCACTTCTTCAATGGCATTTCTTGGTTTGTGTTAAAATCTTAACTTTTCTAATGCAGGTTGTGTTGGGAACATTGTTAGCTGCTTTGGTGCCGGTAGTTGGATTTAATGCTGTCATGACATCAGAACATTTTGCGTCCTTCTTGGTGAGCATTTCCCAACTTTATTTTCTCATCAACTTAATTGTCTCATGTTACTTTTATATGCCTGACAACATTGTTTTTTGTTGCAGGTTTTTATTATTATACATGTGGTCGCTTTTGTGTACTATATCAAAGGGATTCTCTCTCCAAAAATGTTCAAAGTGGCTGTTACGCTTGTTCTATCCATTGGCCTGTATGTTTCACCTGTTCTGTTTTCTAACTGTATTAAGGGTCTCTCACATTGAACACACAATTGATCTCTATGCCTCCCATGTTACTTATTTTTCAGGATAATATGTATTGCTGTGATAGCAGTACTTGTAGCTTTGGTGGCTTCAAGCCCAACAAAGGGATGGAGTGGGCGAAGCCTTAGTCTACTTGATCCGTAAGTTCATAGTTCAGTTCATACGTCTCTTCTTTGTTTGACAACCTTTGGTTTTCTGATTGAACTAACATGACCAAAAACAGACATTTCCATTATGGGTACAACTGAATTTGGAGCACCTGGTGCCTAAATTGTCCAAATTTCTGGCTTTGGTCTGATAATGTTATCTAGAGGACCTAATGTGACAAGCTAATTCTTTTAGACTGCACATTGCACAATACTACAAGCATCCCGAATTTTGGATACCAAAGTAATTTAGAAAAATGTATTGGGAATATCTTATTCACTAAAATTAATGGGTTTCACATGAAAATGTAAATGGGACCAAATATGAATAAATAAATCACTGTCACATCACTTAGAATCTAAAATTTGGAATCTTTTTTGGTTGTCTATAGTATTGCTTGTTTAGAATGGCACCCCCATTCTGCCTCCCCAACACCAGCTGCTTCCCAACTCTGAGATGTTGGAAACCATTTGAATTGTTTGCGAATTAACTTCTCTTGAATTACTTGAAATATTTGTTCTGCCTAGCTGAGAAATAAACGAACTTCTATATGTTTATATGTTTGTTTTTTCATTTCAGAACTTATGCAAGCAAGTACATACCGATTATTGCTAGTGTTAGTGAGCATCAACCTCCTACTTGGCCCTCTTACTTCATGGACATTAATGTGTTGGCATTCTTGGTTCCAGCTGGCATTATTGTAAGATTCCTTCAGCCATGGTTTGCTTTTTATTTCCTGAGTTACTGTATTTTGTTTTTTATTTCCTATTTTTCCATGTTCCTAACCACTGTTTTTATTGTTTATATCTGTTGGTAGGCTTGCTTTTCACCCTTATCAGATGCAAGCTCTTTTGTGATCCTTTACATTGTAACTTCTGTATATTTCTCTGGAGTCATGGTAAAAACTATTATTGGCATAGCTAAGTTTAATTTGCCTTTCTTCCAGCTTTTATGTTAATCCATTTTAATATTGTTTTTCACTAATATCACAGGTGCGGCTTATGCTAGTACTTGCTCCAGCAGCCTGCATCATGTCTGGGATTGCTCTATCTGAAGCTTTTGATGTTTTCACACGATCAATCAAGTTTCAGTTACCTGGTTTACCAGGATTTTCTGAAGTTGATGTAAGCATATTTCTTTCCATTGTTTTACATCTGTCCAGCCTTTTTATAGATTATTGAGGGATTAATTTTGTCTTTTTGACCGCTAAGGCTGGGGATACCAGTTCTGAGAGCACTGTACCGCAGACTGAAGTGCCAAAGACAGATAAAAGTGGAGAGACATTGAAGGAGAGACCCTCAAGAAAGAACAGGAAGAAGGAAAAGGAACCAGTTGAAAAGCCTTCCATTAAATCTCAAATTGAAAAGAGACTTCTGGTTTTACCATTTGAGGGATCTGTTCTTGCTATTTTTCTACTTGTGTTGCTTGGAGCCTTCTATGTGGTATATAAATTTTCTTCTTTCCCTATTTTCTATGTTTTCCTCCACATCTCAGTTCTGATTCTGATACACATGAGTTCTGTATGCACGTGTATGTTATGGTGCTTGAACTTATACATCCTTTGAACCTTAATCAATTTGAAGGGCAAGTATATACTTCTAATCAACTTTAACAATGTGAATGGATGGATAATCAAGTTAATAGAGGCCCTGTGGAAAATAGATATGCGTCTTCTCTTACTGAAAACTTATTTAAAACAGGAAGCCATGCAGTCAATATCAAAGAGAGGTTATCATGTCCATATTCAGAAGAGACTTTGTCCTTCCATTTCCTCTAATTTTATTTTGCTTGATAAAAAGATGGCCACTGAAGTTGAGTTATCATTGTTTTGTAGGTTCATTGTGTCTGGGCAGCAGCTGAAGCTTATTCAGCCCCATCTATTGTTCTAACATCTTATTCAAATGATGGTCTCCATGTTTTTGATGATTTTAGAGAGGCTTATGCATGGTTAAGCCACAACACTGAGGTGGATGATAAAGTGAGTTCTTCACCTTTTGTTTTTCCCTATATTATATCAACTCAATTTAATTTTTGACAGACTAAAACCGCGTCCTTTGCCAAATGAAGATATTAACAAATATTCCTTTATGCTATAAACTACTTGCAGGTTGCATCTTGGTGGGATTATGGGTACCAAACTACTGCCATGGCTAACCGCACTGTCATTGTTGACAATAATACATGGAACAACACACATATTGCAACTGTCGGTACTGCCATGTCTTCACCGGAAAAGGCGGCTTGGGAAATTTTTAACTCGTTGGACGTAAAATATGTTCTTGTTGTTTTTGGAGGTTGGCTCCCTTTGGCATGCTCAGATCTTCTTACGAAAGAAAGTAAAGCCTTATTCTGATTAATAATCTCACATATCAGGTCTTGTTGGCTACCCCAGTGATGATATTAATAAGTTCCTGTGGATGGTCCGTATCGGAGGGGGTGTATTCCCTCATATCAAGGAACCTGATTACTTGGTTAGTTATTTCCTTCCCTGATTTCTTTAATTTTTTTCATTTCCCCTTTTTGGGCTAACTAACTGGATGTCAAAGTTTTCTTGTTATATTAGTGTTAATGTTGTGTCATTAACCATGTTTTACCTTGTTTTCCTGTCTAAAGAGGGATGGTCAGTATCGGATTGACTCTCAGGCCACCCCCACCATGCTCAATTCTCTCATGTACAAACTCTCTTATTACAGGTCTGCATTTGCATAAAGTTGTTTGCTTATTTTCAAAGTTTTTTTTCTATTTTTTTAATCTTTTTTTTTTTTGGGGGGTTCTGGCTGTGAGTAAAATTGTGCATCTTGTCTTCTTTTACCTACAGGTTTGTGGACACCGATGGTAAAGGCTTTGATAGGGTGAGGCGAACAGAAATTGGAAAGAAATATTTCAAACTCACCCATTTTGAAGAGGTCAGATGATCCGAACTTTTAGTTTCAGATATGTGGAAGCTGTGGAACATATTATTATACCTTTCACAATATATTTCTGTAATTTAGGTATTCACAACCCACCATTGGATGGTTCGGATTTACAAACTAAAACCACCAAGGAACAGGATCCGCGGAAAGACAAAGAAGTCAAAATCGGTACGTATGATTTTCACCCTTCCTCAATATTCTGTAGACTGAGGAAATACTGTTGTGGTAAGCGGGTTTTTTTCTTGGCAGAAATCAAGCTCATCGAGTAGCAGCACAAAAAGAAGTAGCACACGAAAGAATCCTTGGCACTGAAAGTGATTTATTAAGTGTTGGAAGTAGGGAGAGATGTGTGGTCAATTATCTGTAATTTGATATAATATACGAAGGAATGCGAGGGCCTCAGGAGAGTGGATTGAGCGAGGAAGCATAGTTTTAGTTGATCATTTCTTACGAAATGCAAATGACGATCAGTCAAAGATTTTGTAGTCGCTTCTCATATGATCTTTGTCTTGTATACTCTTTTGCAGTACAATCTTTTTAATACACTGTTTAGGTGAAAGAATGCTCTGCAATATCTGAACAACTGACCCTGGCGCCATGATTGAATGGTGTCATATGATTATGTGAGAACCTCCAACCTAGAACAGCTAGAGTTGTAACTTCGCTTTTTCTCCAAATAATTTGAAGATTATTTAGGTTTCACGTTTCAATTTGGTGAAGAAGAATACTCGTATATATGCGTATATACCTTGTCACCTAAGAAATCCTAATTCTTCAATAAAAAACAAAGTACTAAAAACCAGAATTGTCCATTCTATAATAAGTCAGACATATAGGGATAAACGCTCTTAACCATGTCACCTAAGAAATCCTAATTCTTCAATAAAAAACAAATTACTCAAAACCAGAATTGTCCATTCTATAATAGGTCGGACATATAGGGATAAATGCTCTTAACCATTTAAGCTTGAAAAAACACCTTACCTGTCTTTGTGGCATAGGAAAATAAAATTTGTTCCAAATATGAAATATTAACATACACGCAGAAAAGAAGAAAAGAACCCCTCGCTGTACACATCCAAAATACAACAAAATCCGCTAAGATTTCTCCAAAAAGCAACCATATCACTCACTCACAACTACCTGCTACACTATGAAAAGATATTGTCAACGTTTTCTTTGCATCTTGCAGTTTGTCCGTTATGCTGTGCCGGTGCCGCCAATGTAGTACGATTAAATAAACGGAGAAGCCGACCCACCTCAACACATTCGATAAATCCGAGAAAGAATAGTAATAAATAAATAAATATTTGCTCAACCCTTGAGCACTATAAAGCCTTATTAATCCTCTGCTCCCTTTAAGTTCCTTACTCAGAGACTGGTGAAGGCTCTGAACAAGAAGAATGTGGAGCGATAAATATACTATACATGTCAATGTTCTACCCTCAAATTAAACAGCTGTTTAGTCAAAAACATGATGTCAGAGCTTTGTGATGGATGATGCTGTACATCCTTCGTAAATGAATTTTTCACAAACCAAAGGTTGTTACAGCTTCTTAGGCAAGTTATAAGTCTTCTTAAGAAACTTTGCTGCGGTCTCGTCATTTCGACAACACAAGACACGCAGAAGTGTGTTTGGTTCATTGGAGTTCCACTGACCTGAAGTTGGAGGCATTGGCATCCGGGATTTAGCAGGAGAGCCATCCAAAGTCACACGTTTGAACTGTTCAATAAGGCTATTGGTATCAGTACGGTACAGAGGAAGGATGCCTTTAACAGTGGTTGATAACTTATTTATCAAATCTGTGGGCAATCCATCCCCATTTGACCAGAATAAATCGGTCAGAAACTTAAAATCCTCCTCTATTATGTCAGAATCTTTTTCTGTGAAAGTGCGAGAAGGGCCTCCAGCTAGCAAAACCAACAAGAACCCATCGAAAGAAGCTTTCATCACATCAGTAATTACACGCGTTCTAACTCTGTCATGCACTGTTGATGAAATAATCTCCAAATATTGCTCAAGTTCCTGAAGAAATGGCTCAATTCTAGAAGACGAAACATCCACAACATACAAGCCATCCCAAAGAACATGACTTAGGTCATGGAAAATGACCTTGTATGCTGTTGCTTCACAAAGTTGTTGGATCCCTTCTACAGAAGCAGACGCTGAAAGCTCAAACATTTTGCCTGTTCCATTTGCAATATTGTCCCCTTGAGTGGATTCAGAGTTCCCTAGATGGGCCATTATCCTTTTCTCAAAAACTCCCAACTCCATTCGAATAAGCTGCAAAGTATTAATGCGAACACAAAGTTGCGGAATTCCAAAGGAGCTGTCCCCATTTGTAGTTCCAACCTGAGATTTCCTTCTCTGACTTATATGTGACCTTTCCTTCTTCTTGAATACACCATGAAATTTTGATCCAGCTGAACATCTGGTCAAAGCAGGTAAAGCGGGAATGAAAGTACTTCTGGTCCCTGCGCAGATAACAAAGGAGAATTGGTGGTCATTTTGGAGATTGAAAACTTAAAAAAATTCACCACACCAGTGCTAGCTATGAAATGTACATACCACAGCCAGACTTGGCCTTTGAGATATAGTGTTGAAGACATCTGTCAAGGCCAGTCATCAGTTCTGGAACCAAGGCAGCATGTATAGGTATTGGCAACATAAAGAATGCTTCCAATGTTTCATCTATAATGCGTAAAACTTCAATGGCAGAAGGAGCAAATCGCTCTTTGGTTGCCCTTGGATTCCATACCTGTAGAAAGAAAGTTAACAAGGTCAGATCATGAAACTAGTAAAGGAATAAGTTTCACGTTAGAACAGTGGATTTGAATTTTCATATTTTATAAGAACTAAATGGCATTGGTCAAAACTATGACTTTGTCCACTTAAGTCTAGTGACCTCTGCATTAGAGAAACTGCAAGCACAGACGCTTGTATCTGTTGATTGTTAACCCTTTGTTTGTTGAAACAGAAAATATGTACCTCTTGTTGCAGATTTCTGTCAACCCATTCCTTCAGCCTGTCCACTCTTGTCCTTATCCAAGCCTTTACCAGATTGGCAATTACAGCTTCAGCCTCGTAAGGAGGCATCTCCCTTATGATGGATTTCCCACCATCCTCACTATCCACTGAATCTTCAACGGCAATCTGCACAAGATCCTTCTCCAATTTGTCAGCAGCTCTCAGCACTTGTATGGTATCTGGAGTCAACTCACTGATACCCGTCACAAATTGCTTCAGCTCATTTCCATAACAAGAATGCAGTGTGGCCATAGCAACGCCTGTTGCAAAAGGGTGCCATCTCTTCAATACTGGACCAAATATCCCCTTCTCACTAAAAGCCAGTTCACTAACATCTTGTGCAAGGGCAGAAAGGCCAGGAATAAGATTGTTTTGGCTCTTCGACAAACGCTTGCTAGAACCTACCTTTTCCAGTTTCTGCCTTAATACAACATTCAAAACTTGATCAGTATATTTTATAGCCAAAACAGAAAGCCAGGTTGGTAACATATAAGTATGAACTGGGAACAAAAATTATTAAAATTTATATAGGTAAAGTTCACCACCCTGATTTTCCAAAAAATCCTCTATAAGCAACAGACGTAAACAAAATATTTCCTAGCACAAAACACTTTATTTACGGCCTCTTCATTAATCACAGCAAAAAAATAATACGGGAACTTGCCTGTGCAAAAGCAGAGCGCATTGATGATCTTATGTAAGCATCAACCCTGTCACGAGCCACATTAACTCCTTTCCTCTTCCTACGGTACTCGTGAGAAATATCTTCTATCAATATTTTCGCTGACAATAACCCCAGGGAGAGAATGTTTTGCATTGATTCAATATTGCCACTGTGGAAAATATCACGGTAGGCAAGAAGCCTTTTCTCAGCCCAACCCAATATTGAACTCAATGTTGAACTTAAGATCTTCAAATAAGATGGATCTTTTGTGCCATTGGCATCTTGTTCAACTTCCTCTAACAGGTTACTGGATGCAGACAGCAGGTCATTATCCACTTGGCCAGTTGTAACATAACGATGAAATAAAACCCATGAGAAACAAAGATTATGCAGAATTTGGTTTATTCCGAGGACTGGCCAGGTCTTCTTTATGAGGTCTAAAACCTCATCAAGCTCTTCAATAACAGACGTTTCTTCATTCGGGTCAAAACATGATTCTAGGAGCATTTGGTAGAGCCTAAGGTTCAATGGAAATCCATCTACCCAGTGGCATGTGTCAGAAACAGAACCATCAAATGATCTGCAAGCAAGAGACATAACAACACTGCGGAGAACTTGCATCGACTCATTGTGCTTTCCAGTTTCTATGGGTTTCTCTAAGGCCCCACGAATAATCTTCTGGAGCTGTTGAGGAGCAGTGTCTTTCTTATCTAAAGGCAAAGAAGGATATAAAAGAAGCCCTGCTTCAAGAACCTTCAAATTTCTCCTCTGCCAGGCTTCATATTCTTGCTGACTGGGAAAATCTGAAGTCTTGAACTGCTGTAGTAGCTCAAGAGGCAAAACCATGCACTCTATACGCTTTCCAAGCTAATACAAAGAAACAAAGACCAACAATTCACTAAGCTTGATTTAGAAAACACAAACAGCCAAAAACCACGCATTCAACTCATATCCTTGCCCTCTATTCAGGCTAACAAAATTTGAGACTTTGAGAAACAGTAAACATAATCCAGGCATAACTAACTAAGAAATAAACATGTCTAGAAATGCCAAAATTCAAAATGATTAAGAAGTGATCAAAGAAATAAAATCCAAATTTGATTCCTTCATTACTAAAACATCAGAATAGTAATCAATAAACATTTACAATTCATCTCCTCTTTAATTTCTGCTACCCCTCAAAAGCTGACTTCTCTATCATTCAGAACTTCAATTTCCTTCCTATTCTATTATTTTCTGAGAAACCAAGCACAAGCAGCATCCATAAAATACAAACCAGCAGCACAATTTAAAAAACAGAGTGTTTCACATCACAATTCACAAACCTGACCAGCAGCAACCCTTAAAAGGGCTCTCCTGACCCTGGTATCAGTCTGCTCCGAAACCCTCATCTGAACCCTCATGAGCTCCCAAACCGTCCCAGACCGCTTAGTCTTCCCCTGACTCACTGAATCACCATCACCGAGTCTCCTCCTAGACGATGCCGTTTGCTTCAAACCCAGAGCCTTCTTGACCCGGCTCGCCGCTGATGACGTTGACCTCTGAAGCGATGATGGCAACGAAGTCAGAGTAGTCCGGTCGGACCGATCGGTCTTCTCGGACTGCGGGATGTAAGTAAGCGGTTTGGCTCCAGAGCTCCGGCAGGCTCCGACTAAGATCTCGTAGACGGTTTCTCGGAGCTCCGAGTCGGAGAGGTTCGGACCCAGTTCGCCAAATGGGTTGGGGAGGTCTTCAACTGGGTATACGGGCATGGTGGTTTGGATTGGATTATGGCGTTGGCTGTGTCTCTTTGAATTTCCAAATACTCTGTCTCTGAGAATCTGAGCCATTTTGGGTTTACGCGTGTGGGGGAAAAGGAAAAGGCTTTGTGGGTGAGTGATGGTCCTGCTCTGTAGGGCCTTCGTTTTCTGTTATTCTTGCTTGACTTTGAAGGAAGCCATGATGGTGTAGTGTGACATCGAAAAAGGTACTGAATTTCACGCACACATACAGAGAGAGAGAGAGAGAGAGAGAGAGAGAGAATTTTTTGCAGATAGTGATGTGCTCTTTTGCTTTATGGTACAAATAGAAGAAATCAAACAAGAAAAGCTATGCGTCTGCGTGTGATTAGACAGAGAGTTTTCATGGGTTTGATTTTGAATTGAATTGTGAAAGGGGAAGAAGGAGGGTTGAGTGGGTGATCGGTGTGGTCTATACTTCTTTTGGAGGAGAGGAAAAAGCTTAAGTCTTTGAAAACAAAAACATTAACAATTAAAGGGAGGGAGTTAGATTTGGTCTTAATATATGTATGCCAGACTTGTACGGGATTTTCCAACTTCTTTTAGGCAGGAGAAGGCACACTGAGTCAAAGAGTCTGGGCGCGTAGGAATTGAAATTTACTTGTTTTTCTTGTGTTTTCATGTGTTTTTTCAGAGAATCTGAGATGGATGAAAAAGACCTTTTCTTTCTTTCTGGTGTGTATAAACAATATAAAATGAATGGATCATGAACATGATTATGGGTCTCTTTGTCACCATCCATTTCAGCCTCCTCCTTATCTGTTTGCTACCTTGCTTGGCTTCCAATGCCTTCATTAATTTAATCGATTTTGTACAACAAGAAGCCTCTTACTTGAACTTTATATTGCTTTTTATATTTCTCTCAAATTTGTTTTCTTTATCCAAGCCAGCCGAAAAAAAAGGGAAAGAAATAACAATCACTTCGGACGACCCTTTTTTTCTTGATAGTTTATGTTTAAAGTTGTGAGCCCACAGAAACCTAAGATTGGGGACATGCCACTGGGTGGTACCATGTTGTTTCCCTAACCTGTTACCACTTCCAAACTTCCAGGTTGTTCTAGTTTATTAGGTTTTTTGTCCCTGCAAAGCTTAAAATAAGTCTGGTAATTGTCCTATCCCTGACCAAAATGGAGGGAACCAGGAAAGAAAAAATTATAAAAACAAAAACAAAAGTGCAGAAATGAATGTCTGGTCTGCTTTGATGATGATGCATGCTGCTCTGTAGTTAGGTTAGTTCAGCCAACAAAGGTGAACGCTTTTAATGTCCCTTTCCATCCAATTCCAACCCACCTAATTCCCATATGATATCTCACTTATGAAGCAAAGAAAATGGAATATAACCTACCAACGCCTTTTCTATTTAACTCTTCAACCTTATGGATTGACACCAATTTGCTTGTTAGTTGGGAGGTCACGGGTCAAATGAATTGCTCTGCTGATCTCACAAGCACTGCTTCAAATCTAACAAAACTCCAAAAGTGGAGTAAAAAAAAGCTAGAAAATATAGAGGAAATATTTACAGAGGATAAAAAGAAATTTATTTCTAACGGGTTTTATGCATAATTTCCGGACCCCTATTCTTATTATTATTATACGAAATTAGTAAACAATCAAACTTATATGCTATCTTAAATACTGTTCCCACAAGTGACAAGTCCAACTCTGAAAGTGAATGCCATCTCTCTGACTCTGAGTCTGAGGCAGGCCTGCACTGGCATTTGCCTGGCTTTATCGTATTGGCAACGGGAGCATTTTTTCCATTTGGAACACTTTTGCACGTCAACAGAAGAACGGCCTTCTTTTTCATATCAATGTATTAGTATTTGTTTGTGTGATTGTATTTGTTAAGACATTGCCATCACTTGTCAACCAATAATTAAGTGGTCATGTGGATGAACACTCACGGCGTTGATTACGCGTCGGAGCCCAGCTGAATTTCTTCCTCCACAAGACAATGGCTTCAAGACTAAGCTCAAGTGTTTAGAACTCATAACTAAGGAATTAAGAAATAGTCAAATCTTAAGTATATGAACATAAAATCAATCATATTAATAAAGGAAAGTTACTTGGAGGATATCAAGATTATTATACAAAATATCAAGGGTGACAAGTTATTTTATAACTTAGAAAAACAATGCTCCGTCCCGATTGTAGATATAAATTAATATTGAACAAATGATTAATAAATTATTTTCTACTTGGTTTAATAGATTGCCTGTAGTATTTGAAGGGAAGGAAATTAAATCAATATCCAAATACAGAAGGAAAGACTTAATTCAGCAGAAAAGTAGCTTATTTTGTTTAAATGACGATTTTCCACATTTTGCGACGTTTAGCGGCGTTTTCTGCACCTTTAGTGACGACTTTAGGGTCTCCATTGGTTAACAGTCTTTAGCGACGTTTTATTTCGTCGCTAACCGCCGAAAATAATTATTTTTATCAACAATCCGGAAAACGGCCGCTAAAAGTTGACAAAAAATTAAATCTTCCTCTTCTAACATTCTGGCAGCGTTTGTTCATTCAGAAACTCAATTTCAAGTTTCTCCGCTTGTTTGGAAAAGAAAACCATTTCTCATATGGTCCATATTTATATACATTGTCAAATTTTTTGCTCAAAATATTATTTTTTCTTCATGTTTTATGTTTATGAAAGATTCCGTAAAGATAAGAAATACTTTGCTTCAAGCAGATTTCCACCTCAGAAAACAGCAATAAAACAAGAATGCACCATGGTAACTCCAGAGCAATCTGAAACACTCCAACTACACAAGAAAACCAGAGTGGTGAAATCAAACACCAAGTCATCAAACGCAGACTAATGTCATAAATCGCAACGGGCACAGAAATGATCCTCAGATGCACACCATAATGTACCGAATTCCATATTGTGCCAAATACAACAAACGAGTAACCAACACACACTAACAAAGAATGAGATGAAAAACACTGAGGCAGATTGTTATGAAGGTACAAAATGAAAACGATACACATATGGCAGCTCATTTGCATCACATGAATCAAGCAAATATAGTAAGAAAAGCCTCAAGATGTAAATGATAAAACATTTGCAGAACTTAAATTTACGTTTTCTCAGCTGCAATGCTAGCGTTTGTGTTCTTCGAAGGTTTTTTTTTTTTTTCCAGCAGTTATGCTGATATGGTGATGCCAAATACTTTACCTTCACCAAGTCAAGGAAAGAAACCATATACAACAGAGCCCAGAGGTCATCTGAAAACTATCCTAGGAATCACTTGTTGGTTTCATCAAACAATTTGAAACTACATTATCCATACCAGATCCCAGAGGTGATCTGAAAACTATCAATAACTACATGATCATGCTAATGAAATTGAAAAAAGGTGATCCAAATCTTGAAATTGGGAACAACATTCCCAATTTTCAAAATTAAAGGACTGATACTTAACTAATTTTTAGTTGTTCACAGGACCAACATTCCCAACTTGTTTCTTCTATCTTTCTATAGGACCAAACCAAACACAGCAAGAACCAAAGTGTTCTACTTTAGTTTTTCTTCCAAACATGAACCTAAATTACAGGCACCAAACAACATTACTATGCTTATCCAATTCTAATATCCAAAATTCAACACCATTGAACAATCAGATTGAAGTATATGAACCAAACCTAGCAATTAGCGAATACAAAATCGAAGCGCAGATAATCTAGGACCGCAAAAACTATTGAAAATTAATTTCGCAAAATATGATCCATAAGAATTACCGCCGAGTTTAAATAGGGCCTTTTCCATGCGATCAACGAAAACAGAACACCATTCAGCGCCCTAGACGACGATTCAGAGCCGGTGCAAGGTTATAATATGACAAGACGTCGTCGTTTCATCAAGTTCTGGGTTGTTCACTTCACTAGATGAGCTCATTTCTTGTTTGGGCGTTGGAAAGTGAGCCTGAAGACATGGGCCTCTTCGGGCCCAAAGGCATGAACCTAAAGTAGCTTTACTTTCATCTGTGTGGGTCCTCTACTTTTTTTTCATCTCATTTTTGCCGCCACGTAGTTTGAGACGTGGGCAAGGCCGAGGCCCATATAACGGAAAACTGTAATTCAAATTCAAACGGCAAATATGAAAGCTAGGCATCAGCTTCGCGACGCCGTAGACTTGTTGTACTCTCGCGGCTGCGCCACCGCTGAGCCCTACACGCGGCTTGTGCTCGAATGCGTACGAGCAGACGATGTTTCCCAAGCAAAGAGACTGCAATCTCACATGGACCTTCACTTGTTTCAGCCCACCAAGACTTTCCTCCATAATAGGATCCTCCAGCTCTATGCCAAATCCGGGAACCTTGGTGACGCTCGAGACCTGTTTGACAAAATGCCCAAGAAAGACGTTTACTCATGGAACGCCATGCTTTCTGCTTATGCAAAATCTGGGTCTGTTGAGGAGTTGGGGACAATCTTCGATCAGATGCCTTCTCGCGATTTGGTCTCCTACAATACCGTGATTGCTGGTGCGACGGCAAATGGGTGTTGGGGCAAGGCGTTTGAGGTTTTTGTTAAAATGCAAGAGGAAGGGTTTGAGCCGTCAGAGCATACATTTGTGAGCGTGTTAAAAGCGTGCACCAGGTTGCTGGGTTTTAGGCTTGGGAAGCAAATTCATGGGAGAGTAGTTGTAGGCAATATGGAAGGGAATGTTTTTCTTTGGAATGCGTTGATCGATATGTATGCCAAATGTGGTGACATTGATCGGGCTCGTTGGTTGTTTGACTGGTTGGTTGGCAAGAATGCGGTGTCTTGGAACTTGATAATTTCTGGCTACTTAAAAAATGGGCAGCCTGAGAAATGCATTGATTTGTTTCATGAAATGCAATCGTCAGGGTTGAAGCCTGACCAGGTTACGGTGTCAAATATTCTCCGTGCTTACTTTCAGAGCGGTAATATAGTTGAAGCAAGGAAGGTATTTGATGAGATTAGGGAGAAGGATAAGATTTGTTGGACAACAATGATAGTTGGTTATGCACAGAATGGCAGAGAAGAGGATGCTCTGATATTGTTTGGTGAGATGCTATTGGAAAATGTCAGACCTGATAGTTTTACCATCTCGAGCGTAGTTAGTTCCTGCGCCAAATTATCATCTTTGTATTATGGCCAGGTTGTTCATGGAAAAGCAGTTCATATGGGAGTTGCTGATCAATTGCTCGTGTCTAGTGCGCTTGTTGATATGTATTGCAAATGTGGAGTTACTGCAGATGCTTGGGTGGTTTTCACACTAATGCCATTTCGAAATGTGGTTTCTTGGAACGCGATGATTACAGGTTATGCACAAAATGGGAAAGATCTAGAGGCCTTGGCCCTCTATGAGAACATGTTACAAGAAAACATAGTTCCAAATAATGTTACTTTCATAGGTGTTTTATCAGCTTGTGTCCATGCTAATTTGATTGAACGAGGACAGAAGTATTTTGATTCAATTAGTGAACGAAGTGGTATGGAACCCACTATGGATCATTATGCCTGTATGGTCTGTCTCCTTGGTCATTCAGGTTACATAAACAAAGCAGTAGATCTTATCAGAAGTATGCCCCATGAACCGAATAGCTTGATTTGGTCCACTCTTCTATCTGTTTGCGCAATGACAGGCGATATCGAACACGGGGAGATGGCAGCTAGACATCTCTTTGAATTGGAGCCACTCGGTGCTGAACCTTACATCATGCTTTCCAACATGTATGCTACTTGTGGAAGATGGAAAGATGTGGCATGCATGAGGTCTCTCATGAAGGACAGGAATGTTAAGAAGTTTGCTGCTTACAGTTGGATTGAGATTGATAACGAGGTTCACAAATTCGCATCAGAAGATCGAACTCATCCCGAAGCAAAAGAAATATATGAAGAGCTGAACACACTGATTAGGAAACTGCAGGAAACTGGGTTTACTCCTGACACAAAACTGGTTCTTCATGATGTTGGGGAGGAGGAGAAATTTGAGTCCATCTGTTATCACAGTGAGAAACTTGCTCTTGCATTTGGTTTAACCAAAAAACCTCATGGAAGTATACCAATAAGAATTATAAAGAACATTCGTGTTTGTGGTGATTGCCATGAGTTTATGAAGCTTGTGTCTCAAGCTACTGGACGGCTCATCATCTTAAGAGATTCAAAAAGATTTCATCATTTTATTGATGGGCATTGCTCCTGCAAGAACTGCTGGTAATAAAAAGGCTCTGGCAGAACGAAGGTAAAACACAATGCGGATCATATGCCCATATCGGGCAGGGATGGATGTTTCTTTCCTGGTAGGCTCTGCACTGAAGCCTAACTAAATCGGGCCAAGATCCAGTTGATCTAATTCTAAGTGCCGTTGAGCCCAATTTAAACAGCACCAAGGGGAGAGTGCACAAGAGCCCATACCTGTAGGAGGAGAACAAGCAGCTGGAGTCATTCTATAGTGAGGGCTTGATATATGGCCATTAGGTGAGGCTCTATCTCTTAATCGTTGGATCATATAATGAAGACCAATTAATTTAATCCAACAGTTAAGAGATATAGTATCACCTAAGAACCATATATAAGGCCTTCATTATAAAATGACTAGGTCAAAAGATCATTAAGGGTTGCCTTATAGCAAGGCCCAACTTGCCATACTAAGGTAGGCAGCCTCAAGATTTGGAGCAACACCTAACCTTGCATATCCGGAAAGAGGTTGTTAGCAACAGTCGTCTATGCAAGCATAAGTAGCTCTTAGTCATTGATTTGTTATGAAATCACTTGTATCAACAGCCGACTATCACTCACACAGTATTTTTGGCATTACTCATCTAAAAATTAACCTAATCATCCAAACCGAACCTGCAGCCAAGTCATTTATTTGGCTTTGGCCCAACGAGGGAGTGAGACTAAGAAATACTTTTAAAAAAAGATTTAGACAGAAGTTTCTTTAACTTTCTGTATTTTAGATTAATGAAGATAGGCCAACCATGATGAGACTATCAGACATTGTTCAAAGGGGTCTTTTTTTATGGGACATGGAAACGAAGAATGCCAAGCTCCATGTGCATGTGAGTTCGATTGCTTTAAATTTTAAATAAAATTCATTTTGTCTTGCTTTCAGTTTCCGTCGAGAATTTCTTAACTTCACATGGATGCTTCATGATCTGATATTCATAGAGACCAGATTTGGGAAATATTGTTGATGTGATTATCGTTTGATTTAGGCGCATTTTATCAAACAGTTGGTGGGGGAAGAAGAGTTTAGACCACACGTGGGGTTGTGCGTTGAATTGCGTCCAACGTGCGACTGTCGACGCCGCAAATCCTGAGGTCCCTACGCTGCTCCTCACCATAAGGGCACAACACCGCCCTCCTTTTTACTGCCACGTGTGGTTAAAGCCGAGGTCACACTTTGAACGCGACCGGTTATCCACCGATTAAAGGTCAACAAGATGGGACTGCATTGATTTGACGGCTACTGCCACGTCGTTATCATCGGAATCTGTATGTAGGTCGGCAGACTCCTATTGGTTCATGCAACCTGTATGTATGTAGTCGGCAGAATCTTGTACGTAGCTTTGGTCTTTTTATCCTTCCTAGACAATAATTTAGAAATCTTGACCCAAAAAATCATTACAATAATTTAGAAAAAATAAAAAACAAAAGCTATTGGGTCCAGTTATCGCCATGGTAGGTGGGTCAACCCATCACCACCTTTAGAGCCCGGCCCAGAAGAAAAGAGGAAGCATCTGCCTGCCCCTACCCTCCTTTTTCACTTTTCAGGAGGTGGTTGCACCTATCCCAACCAGTGGAAAAGTTCAAAAGTGTAGTTCCACGATGGAAAAAGCAATTTACAAGTGTGCTCCGCTCCGCTCTCTTCGTTTTCACTGTTACGGTTTTCAATTGTTGGTGCATGTCATTATTATTATATAATTTATATACCTCAAAAAACAATAATGATATGATATGTTATGATCGCGCAAAAGAAAGAAAAATGATCACTCATTTTCTCCCAAAGAACTTTGATTTTTTAGCAAATTTCCACTCACATTTTGTTTCTCTCTTCCTTTTGGCACAGAGTTGTAAGTCTCAAATTCAACTTTGCTATCCAGGATGGAACATTTTGTTATGCTGTCGGCATCATTTTTCCATTAGGAACCAAGATAGATTTTATATGATCTATTTGTTGTAGACCTGACATTTTTTGTACTACCAATTGATGATAATAGAGAAACATTTCCCACATTTTTTATTCCTCCACCAGACATATTGCCTTTCTATTCAACCAAGATACATATCATATACATTTTATAAATAAATAAAAATCAGAGATCTTTCTTTTTCTTTCCTTCATCAGTATGTGTGTTTCTCATCATTGCCTGGTTATTCAGTAAGGACAGCAAGGGAAAAAGAACAAAAGAAAATTTGATAAACATGTCTACGCCAAAAAGTAGACAAAGGGAGGTGCTTTGCATCTTTATTTATTATGTCTCACTTTCTACTATTATGTACCTTCTTCGTGGTCTTCGTCATCATTATTATAGTTCCAATTACAAATATAAGAAATTCTCCTATGCACGCAAAAGCGGAATTAGGAATTTTTTGACAGGTAGGCTAGCTAAACGTTTTAGTTTAAAATCTAATGCTATTTTTTTAACTTACAATTTTCTATATATTTTCTAGAAATAAAAGTATGCATTAAATTATGTAAACCATGCTAGTTCATAGCCCTATGAACTAATTTCTAATAGATTTAACATATAACAAATACAAATTAAATGCAACAAAAGGTTAACACAAGAACAATGTGGAAACTGCCAAGTAGACTACAAAACAGACTTTAGAAAACTAATATTTCCCTATTATTGAGTTTATTTACTAATTTTATTGTCTAAAAAGATATCTTTATATAAATAGTGGGAAAACCACCAAGAAGACCACAAAACAAGGCCCCTAACCACAAGTGAAATGGCAAGTTGATGGGTTTTATAGGTTTAATTTTATTTTTCTTCAAAAACCTTACATGAGCTACAATAGGTTTTTAAAAATTTCTTCAAAAAGCTATATGGGCTATAGCCCAGCGTAGCCTTGTATGTAGTTCCACCAATGAATATGCGATGTGAGATAGTCGTCTAATCGATAACTTGTGATTTAGTAGTGAATGCTCTATCGCATCCCTACATTGGTCCCACATTTTTTCCGATTTCTACTAACAATATTATCAAGTTTTGTGACAAGGAATCAAATAATACAAAAAATGATAAGATTTTGGGCAAGTAATTATGCCCTCAAGTAAAACGCGTTACGTAGGTGTATAGCATATGTGGCTAAAATGGGCACACATATTCATTCACCAAAGCCCATAAGTCAAAACACCATTCGCAGGCCCAATACCCCACTCTATAAATGAAGAAAGAGAGATAAAAAGATGGGATTTGGTGCATCCCAAAAGGACAAAACGCCAAAAAACCATACGAATCCGAAAAGCTGCTCCTGTTAATGTTTGTTTGTCAATTTGTCACTGCCTTTGGTTTGGCCCTCCTCGCTCGGCTCAGCTGACAGGAGCCATACTTTCGGTAATTATCTTGAACGACAAAGCTGTAAAAGAAATTGAAACAAACTAAAGGATGAAGTGGGACCCGTTAGTGCATCCGAAGGATCCATTGACCATTTTCCTCTCATTGACTCTTGCGTAGGAGCCGTCCGGTCCGGGCCACCACACCAGAGGAAGGAAATTGCTACTCATGTAATAACAAAAACCAAGTGACGGTGCAATCCGCAACAGACAGAACAGTACTTCACTCTTATTGCCCAACAATCAAGACAGTCTCGCTTTCAGGCTCAGGTGGCCATGAGGGGAGGTGGGAAATCAGAACTGAAAAGTCTTGTGAAATGTTAAGGCAGGGATGGAGCTTTGACTGGTCCCAATGACAAACTGAGATATGCACGTTCACTATTTCAGGGACTTGGGAATGCCGACAGTCGTTGTTAACTGGTCAGTTTGTGACTACTTTAATTTTAATTCATTAAAATTATATAACTAATCTGCATGTACTAATTTGCACCACCATCAACGGATTGGCAGTGTCATGCACCCACCACAGGACCACCACCACCACCGTCCACCCAACATGGCTCCAATGCCGACGGTGCATAATGTCATCGTGCACGAGTCGTTGCTTAATTTATGACCAAACACAAACAAGGAATGCGTCTAAGTCTACTTATAATACCTCTTCCACATGTACATTTTTTTCAGGGGTCAAACACATATACACGAATACGTGGTCAATGAAATATATAAAATTCTCCCATGCGATCCACTTAAAATTTGATACTAATCAGTTTCAAGCCATGTACATTCGTAATCTCGCATAGATACTGATTCTAATTAAGAAGCCAAGACCACCAAATCTGTTTGCTTAAAATTTCTCAAGTAGTTTACATGTCTTGGGTTTCTCAGTTGTAATGCTCAGTAATGATGATTAATGGAGCTTCATAATTGTACCAAGATTACTTTTTGTAAAGACGAAGCCGCCAGTCGGGCCGGTTGTACTTCTTTGTCGATATGATTATCTGACTTATATATATATATATATATGTATATATTGACATGTTGTATACGTGCCATGCATTCATGTCAATTGTCATCATTTGACAGCCCATGGTTGCCACTCGTAAATATGCTGCAATACTTCTAAATTACCATTCAAAACCAAAATTCTAAATGCACCATCTCCTCTCGTTTTTAGTTGAATGCTCATGTTTTAAGCCCACCGTATTACTTTGACAAATAGAAAGATATAGATGTGAAAGTCAAATTAACCCACAATGATGTGGGAAGACAGCTGTTATCATCCTATAGTAGTTACCATTTTGGGGTTAAACTTACAGTAGAACTTATTAGAAGCTAATGATTAAGCTAACTTGGAAACAGGATTTAGATGTTTCAGTCCATATTGAGGTGGGCCAGAGGTTCGAAACGACAAGACATTGAGAAGGAAGAAATGCCCAAGTGCAGTGCAGCATCGATCATGGGGCCAAATAGACATAGTTAATTAGTTCAGTACCAAAATATACGAGGTAATCATCAAATTAACAATGAGCTTTTTGTTTTTTGTTCGGTTGATTAGAAACTAGAAAGAGAAGAGAAAGAGCGATCAAATTCTTCTAACCTTTATATATTCTTGATTGATCTCATCATGCCCTCGTGTTGCATTTGCTGGTTTAATCCGACTGGAAAGACAGCTAAGTGACAAGCAAGGATATATGGAAATATGACAACTAAGCAGATGTAATTATATCTGATTTTGGATTACTATTATTATTATAAGATGCCACTCAATTATATTCCTCATGCTCTCTTTTTGTTTCTTCTCATTGTCGTGATCACTCATATCATACCATACTAATTTTGTTCATGTAACTAATAATATATTGTAATCTTGAAAAGGTTGCCCTAAATGATGGCATGCAGCGTGACGCATCGTCGGCAAAAGTCTACTGGACAAAAATATTGACACATAATACACTAATCATTAGAGCAAATATCTTATTTAGTTTACTACAAACAAGGCTTAACTGCATCATAATTACATCTTTATATACAACTAAGTAACACATGCATTTCATATTGAATGACGTGAGAGCATATAAAAGTATTGGGTATTCTACGTAGGTATTTTGTACTAATATCAATATGAATGACGTGAGAGCATATAAAAGTATTGAGTATTCTACGTAGGTATTTTGTACTAATATCATGTTAAATATAATCGATTGTTCTACTACGTAGATAAAGCTTTCTTCCTCTAGATTCTAGCTAGATGTGAGTCAATTTAAGCATAACAAGATCAAGGAATGTCACCTTATAACTTGACTTGAGCACAAACACAATTATGGTACATGTTGCGATCAGGGGCGGCCCTGGGGTGGCGTACGTGGTGTCACTGCATAGGGCCCCCAATTCTTAAGGGCCCCCGAAAAAAAAAATTCTTTATATTATATATATTAATATTATAGGAATTGTATATATAGTATAGCGTGCTAGACATTTGCACAAGGGCGTGTCTGGAGGAGTATATATATATCCCCCAAATACTTTTTACTCCAATCATTCTTTAATAAAAAAATTAAAAAAGTTTTCTCCTCTAAGAAAAGTACTTTTTTCATTCAAAATAAAAAACAAAAAAAAACTTCATGGCTTCTTATTTCTTTTAAACTCTGATTTTTTGGTAAGTAATCATCATCATTCATCAATCTCTCTTTGGTTCTTTTTCCAATCCTTTGACAATTTTAGTTATTCTTTCAATTTCAGGAATTTCAACACCAAAAAGAGAAACCCCTAATTCCTATATTCATAAAGAACACTCAAAATCAGATAGTCAGATTCAAATTTCAGGAATTTGTTTGCAACAACTCTTTAATTTGTGATTGCCAATTTCTTTTTCCTATTAAACAGAAATTACTTATTGGAGACAGCAAGGGACCTTGTAAGGGCACAATGAGCGTATTTTTGTACCAAACATTTAATTTTATCAAATAGAAACGTTTAATTTTTTATGAATTTGATTTCTGATTGCCATTACATATTTATTCATGACTTTTAGTTATTAAAAAATTGTTTATAACATTAAATTATTGTAAATTTTTATTTATAATATTTTCGTATTAGATTACGTGAAGTCTCAATTTAAATTCGCACAACACCCTCAAAATCTCAAGTAATGCCTCAGTTGCGATCCGTCAGCCTCAGACAAGTAGCCAGCATCCATCGCTCTAATTAATAGATTAGCTTTGTCTGCAGCTTTAGTGGAGAGTTGCACATCAAACACGTAAACCATCAGACTAAATTGCAGAATGACACGTGTTAGATAATGAATCTTTTTAAATCTTCCCATAAGATAATTAAAATAAGCTAATTAATAAAGAGTAGCTTTTCCGAAGACATGGTACTTATTATATGAGGGTGGTTTTGTGTTGTATTTTGTTTTGATTGTAATGGAGAATATGATTATACGAGGTTGTGTGTTGGTTTTAGTATAAGGATTTATTTGGGAGTGTTTCTATAAATGTTAAAAGTGCTTTTTGATAGTGTTTGACATAAAAGTTTAGAAGTGCTTTATAGGTCATAAAAGTGCTTTTGGAAGAAGCACCTGCTATGTGTTTCTTCATGAAGCAACCCTAAGTGCTTTCCTAAAAAAATTATGAAAATTCAAGATTTTTATAATAAAAGCGTTTATGCGCAGAAGTACTTCCTAAAAAATCTGTCCTAAAAGTTGTGTTTGTGGTACTTTGCCCCTATATCTAGTCTTTTCAGCTCTTTCATTCTTTGTTTATTTCCTTACCATTTTTGGATTTGGAATAAACTTGGATTGATTAGGACAAAAAAAAGATAAAGACATGCATAGATAAATTTGACAAGCAGCCGTGAAGTCAATGTGACATAAACCTTGAGGTCCCCAAAAAAGGGGGACCAATAGAGCTAATTAATTTAATTGTACTCAACGATCAGGACCTATGAACAACTTAATAATTTAGTTGCATACTGACTTACTTGATTCAGTCTATATAATGTAGATAGTTTTATGTGGTTTGCGTTGCTTCTTGATTTTATTCAGGACGTCTTATTATGTGATTTGTTGAGTCAGAGTCAGACGTGTTGTCTCTCCCGTCATAATTCTTCGTTTTATCAATAAAATTTTCCTCGTTCCGTCAAGTTTCTCTCCAAAAAGAGAAAGAACTACTTAATAATTTGGATATCTCATTAAATAATATGCAATTACATGGTGATTGGTTGGAGATGCAATCATAGAGGTCTAGACCTTTATGATTGCGATTAATATTGATTTCAGTTGATTAATCACGTGCCATAAACCATTTTAAAAATATTCAAATAAAGAATGATACAATTTAAATCGATCACGTGCCATAAACCGTTTTAAGATTGCGATCAATATTGATCTCAGTCGATTAAGTCGCTATGCAATCACATGAATTATGGACCTTGATGGGCGAACACACTACTCAAAATTTAGTCAGAAAAAGAGGCAGTGATGCCAATATTCCATTAAAACTGGATGGGAGAGGTCTCTGGAACATTGTTGTCCGACTCCGACATGATTTGATAGGCCCCAAAGTCCGATTGGTTAATTAGAAATTGGCAATACAAACAAGACTTGACGAAAGGGCATGGGATTGAAAAAGAAATCAAATATATTTGAAATATATATATATATATATGTAATATTATGTATGACAGTATGAGGGAAGGGGTGCCTTTTCGAAAGATATGGTGCCCAGAATATACGTACCACCAAATCATCCCAACCACCATCAAAAGGGTGCATGCATTAGATTCATCACACGTTCACAATAGCTATACATATGTAAATAAATTAAAGCCTAATAATATAAACAAATTCGAATTTATATTATATTTATATTTATATTTATATTTATATGTGGAAGTATCTGGATGATTGATTGTCCATCATGTGTGTTTTTAGTATATGCAGGACTTGTCATGGGTTCGTGATGTATATGGGCCACAGATACGTCTACCTCCTTATTAATTTTGATCACTACTTGTACAAGTACACAATCGATAGTTTACATTACTTTAACTTAATCTAATTTACGAAAATGAAAATTCGAATTTAAGTGCAAAAGTATGACCTAACTGACATTTCCAAATACAAAATATTTTGTAAGATGTACACATCGGTTGACCGAGACTTTAAACGTGATATAAGTGAAGTTTGAGGGTCAATATTAATTTGTGTTTATAACAAAGTTAATTATCATTTAGCGACTGCATGTTGAATAATAAAATCAAGGGACACATGCATGGTCAAATTTTGAGCGCATACGAAGGTTTCATGGAAGCATGTACCACGGGATCTTATTAATTAATTACCCATCTTTGCTATCGCTAAGTGCTAACCCTGGTTTAATGTGAATCACAATACACACAAATCTGCGTACGATGATCATATCAATTAATAATAATCAAGAATGATTAGATGAATGATTTGACTTAGAAAGCAAATTAAGTATATTCTATTCACCATCGAAGTTAGTGAGGAAGTCCCTAATTGGAAGCTACATTAATCTATCTATTTACTGATTGTTAATGTGAACATTATCGCCACCCTCTCCAACTCTGCAACATTCTTTGGGAGATTAAAATCTTAATTATAAAAAAAAAAATGTGGGTAACATGGAAATTGCAGGTATGAACGAGCACACCAAATGCTTAAGCTGGGTTTTGGGATACCCAATCAATTCCTTAGATAATCATAGGTCAACTTTCGAATTTAAGTGCACGTGTGACAGATCAATACCCAATCAATTTGTAATTTTGATGCAGATAGATGGATGCTCATTTTGTTGAAGCAAACTGCAACTACTATTTGCACTGCAATCCCTAATAAATAATATGGTGGTCACATATATGCAAAAAGTATGTACTTATTTTATGTCCCTAGCTAGCTTGCTAGTAAGTTTTATCAAATTTCTCAGTACGATAATTGAGATAAATTACGACATATATTATACGCTATTAGAATTAAATTAGGTTAAGAGTTCGATTTCATTGAATCGACAATAATTTAGGGAGGGAGGTACATATAATTTTTCCCATCATCACTATGGGATTATACAGTGAAAATTGTACTTATTTTGGTTTGACAGGTTAGAGATAATTGGTCCATTGATGTTGAATTACTTGGACTCGAGCTAATTGCAAGCTAGCCAGATTTAAATAAAAGGATTCCCACTTTCCAGCCACATAAAATAATATTATATAAGTACTTGCAAAACAATAAAAAAAATAAAAAATAAAAATAAAAATCGTAGTTGGAAGACAAAGATGATAATCAAAGAAGTGGGTCCTTAATTTGCTTTGCTCTCACATCTTCCAGCTAAGCAAATTTCGCAATGGGGTCGGAGATGTTTGACTTCAATTATTTTTAATCATATATTATTATATTGTGTATAGATGGAGGAGCCACGCAGCTAGCAATCTGCAGTGAAAAACAGATTGCAAGTGGGTTTAGGATTTTCTGTCTCTGATAATTCAATAGAAAGTTTCCCTCTGTTCACCAAAATCCTCTTCTCCTTTGTCAGTTTTGGAGCTTAATGCCATGAGGATGCCAACAAAAAGTTAGCAAGAGCAAAAGCCCTGTTTTAAATAGTACGTGAGCTTTGATTTTCAGCTACTAGGGATGCTTATGTACTGGGAAATTCATGAACATGGCTATTGACAGCTTCCAAACCCTCTAGATTATTTGTCAAGTACTTCTGGATTTGGCTTATTTGTTATTGTTTAGGGTGTTTATGTAAAGGATTTGTACTATATATACTATATATGCAATGGAATCAAAGAGCTCACGTCACATATCTGGCTGGACAGCAGGGAACTATTAGGCGATTTATTAGGATTTTCTCTTCTTTTAACTGCATGTGCAACTTTGTTAAACCAACATATTAAATATTAGCCTACCTAATTAGAATTTAGAAGTAGGTTTCTATTCGAGTCTCCCCTCCGGCGATATCGCTTATATCTAGTAATTACAAGTACATAACGAAGACAGGACGTCTCATAATTAAACGATTTTTTAATCTTCTTCTTTTCCATGTCAACAGAACTGGAGCGTACAAACTTACTTGGACAATATAGTTTACTATAGTTAGAACTTTGTTCTTACAAGTGTAATTAAGATGAACACCAACAAACAACCATCTTCAGTCTCAATTAAGGAAGTTGAAAAAAGGACAAAGAAAATCCTAACAACCCTTGGAAACCCTAGTGTTTTGGTCTATGTATATATTTTATAATAATAAATTACCGATCTCTCTTAATAATACATGTCAGTGATTCAGAGGCATCTTTGGGAACCAGTTATGGCATACAGCCTGAAACGCAATTGTCACTGCAATTAGTCCCCTAACTAGATCTTACTACTAAACTAAACATGCACACATGGCCAAGATCATGATTCATGAGCAATTGTCACTGAAATAATGCATGTAGAGAAAATCAAAGACATGGATTATTTGTATGCTTTAAGGTAATAACACTTCCCCATGAATTAACACTTACAATAAATTCAATGGTTTAAGAAATTACTAGTTACAAGAATGTCTCGGAAATGTAGGAAACAGTGAAAAACAACTAGGAAACTGAAGGCCCCTTTCTCTTCGGTTTCAATCAAAGGGGAAGTAGTCATAATCTAAACTCCAAAACAATTTATTGTATTTATTCTTCAAAAAAGTAGAAATATTTGGGACAGAAAGTGACTGTGAGAGAGAGAGAGAGAGAGAGAGAGAGAGAGAGAGAGAGATTGTGTGTAGATTGTAGACTGTGTATACTGTGGAGGACTGTGGACTATGGACCATTGACAATTTGGCAATGGAGTGGAGAAAATACTACCCCAAAACTAATCACTGCAACCACCGATGGCCTAAAAGGATCAAGAAAAAGTATATAGCCCTTAGAAAAATAAATATAAAATAAAAAAAATTAAAATGAGAGAGAAGCAAAGCACACAGGATGAAGAAGAGAGAGAGAGAGAGAGAGAGAGAGCCAAGAAGAGGCAAGCAACAGTTGAGTTGATATTAATGTTGCCACAATAAGGCATCAGCAAAGCACTCTGCAGCTGCTGGTGGCTCAGGCATTAACATTTGATCATCCCTAATATTATTGATAATACTATTATACCCATACTCCTCCTCAAAATAACTGTTGTGCCACCACGGTGGAGGGTACAGCCACCCCTCCACCGAGTCCACAAACACGAACTCGTTCCCTGACTCGGCCGACTCGTAACTCGTCCCCAGACTCGGCAGCTCCACTATCTCACTCAGCTCCTCTGGCGTTCCCGCGTCCCCGCTTGTTGTACTACTTGTTGTGGGACCCACCAATGAGGATGACGATGATGACGATGATAATGACGACGACGACGACTGTGACAATGCCGGTGATGATGACTGTGACGGTGGGGGAGGTGCGTTTAGCGTGATCTCCATGGAAGCGGCTTTGGCAGCGGCGGTTTGGATGTCTCGGGGAGAGTTCGATTCGGGTCGGGGCAGCGACCCGGCGAGTCCGGGGAAGTTGAGGATCGCCGAGTTGCCTTTGATGCACAAAGCCGCCACGTCGTGGGCACGTGCGGCCATCTCCGGGGTCGAGAAGGTGCCGAGCCAGATCCGATTCTTCTTCCTGGGCTCGCGGATTTCGGATACCCATTTGCCCCAGGTCCGCATTCGGACCCCTCTGTAAACCGGGTGCTTGCTGCTGGTTTCTCGAGCTCGCTTGACCCGTTTCTGATCCGGGTCGGGCGAGTCAGAGCTTCCGGGTAATGGGTTTTGGGCCGAGTTTGGCAAGGACTGCGAAAACCCAGATGAGGATGGGGAAGGCGAAGAGGGTGAGTTGAAGCTTGACTCGGTCTCCGAGTTAGTCGGGTCAGCCATTGTTGTTGAGTTCAGAGGAGGGGGCCTTGGTGTTGTTTTGAGCCTAAAAACAACCCAAAGGAAAAAGATTCTAGCTTTGGTTTCTCTCTGTTACTGAAAATAGAAGAGAATGCGTTTGAAGCTTGAAAAAGGAGCAGGCTTTTGTGAGTATGAGACAGTGTGAGAGCAGAGTAGCATATGGCTGAGTCTGTTTGTTGGAGAAGGAGAGAATCAAAGAATAAAAAGAGAGTTGGAGAGTGTGCGTGTTTATTTCGTGTGAGAGTGGGAAAATGAGAAAATGAGAAAATGAGAAGAATGGGAAATGAATTGAGTTGAGAAAGAAGAGCAAGTGAGGAGAGGGGTTTTAGTAGAGGAAGGAGAGGAGAGAGACAGAGAGAGCATCATCAAAGGAGAGAGAGGGAAAACGTGGGGGTTCTTTGTTTAAGCTAAAACCTCACAAAACTTGATAATATAAATAAATTTAATTTAAAAAAAAAAAAAAACCCACAACGCTAAGGTTGGTATACCTTTCCCCTTTTAACCCACCTTTGTCATTAAATCTCCATGACCATCTATTTTATAATTCACTTCTCGTATTGAATCTCGATCGAAAAAATTTCACTTATACTCAATTTTCTTTAATTTAGATTTTATTTATTGATATAATTGATTGTTCAAGAAGCGATAAAATCATCATTTAGGTTCGAATTGAATTAGTAAAATGCTTAAATTATAGGTTTTCAATATCGGATCATTTAAACTGATACTCGTACCCTAACATCTAAGCTTTTAAAGCGTCACTGTATACATTAAATAATCAACCATGTTAACAAAGGACATCAGAATTGAATAAAATTGGAAGTAAACCAACTGTGTGCAGTATTATTATGCAGAAAATACACGGTGTGCAGTAGAAACAGAAGGGGCCAGAAAGCAATGGGAGTGACAAATTGGAAATGGTACGGCTGTTATATTCTGAGGGCTTAAGGGTCACAAAACACAGCTGGCACACGGCACAGCACAGCACAACCTTCTGGGGACAATTAGGATTTCCATAGTAGGATGGGTTAGGTCTCTCTTCTGTACCACCCCATCTTCAATAGGTCAATAAATCTTCCCCTTCCAATTTTCACCTATCACCCCCCTCCTTCTGCTCACTGCACCCACCACCAAAGCAATAATATTAATACCACTCTCTTCTCTTCTCTTCTTCTTCTTCTTCTTCTTCTTCAACCAGCCAAATACCCAGAGACTTCAAAATGTTTTTCTTTTTCTTTGATTCATTAAAACCCAGCATTTACCCCACACCCCACATACATTGCCAAAACCAATCTTAACAGCTAGACTGCTCCTCTGCAAGCCCCTTAAGTACTCCTAGTTTATACTATGTTCTTAGTTGCTTCCCAGTCCTGTCACTTCAGGTTTATTTATGAGTGCCGATTTTCCCACTTTCTTTTTGTCCACTTACACTCTATTTTACTTTCAACATTTTTTTTACTATAATATGCAATTTCCAATTAAGGAAGTGTAAGTGGACAAATGCGTAGTAAAAAAATCAGCTCCCTTATTTATTTACCAAACCATAGAATTTTTTATTATTAGTTTTTGTAAAATGACAAAAAAAGAAAAGAAAAAGCAAAAATGCATTTTATAGTACAGTCTACAGAGGGTTGTACGGTCTCATTATGTTTTTCTAGCCAGATCATCTGTGTCCTTTTTAACTTCGCTTTGCAAATGTTTTTTTTATTTATAAATATTTTGTTTTCATCTTGAGGTATCAATCAACCAACAAAACCCAGACCAAAGGGGTTACTTAAAATTAGGGTGGCCAGGACTCATAATTGAGATCATGGGCTTTTATTACTTTTGGTCCCAGCAAAGAAAGAGGTAATTTAGATTCCATCAGTTTCCCTAACATAATATAATCTAGTAATTAAAGTAGTTTTTTTTCCCCAGAGAGATGCAGATTTCCACGTTTTTATATTCTTTTTTCATCCAAGAAAGGATAAATTTATTAATTTAATGACTTGCAATTATTATTTTTAATTGTAAAAGAAGAAATGAATCCAATGTAATAAGGACAAAAACTGCCTTTTATTTGATCTGCATTAAGCTTGTGATTGTCCAATTATTTGGCCTCAAATTAGAACCAAAAAAAGCCAAAGAAATCAACTCATTGCTAATAATCTGGTCCGGTCCAGCTATGGTGAGTTTCATTTTGTGCTATCAGCATCTGTGCACTCAATAACAACAATGGACCAGTCCTTTATGAAGCACACTGTGGTCTCATGAGCTATCTGTGTAGCTGGTGTGAATTCTGCAAAACAACTTCAGACAATAACCAAACTTTTGATCCATTTAGCTCCTTTTTGCCATAGATTTTTGTTTTACTTGCTTCATTGTCAAACTCGCAGACTAGGTTACAGGTTCGGTTCCCTTCTATTGTAACCACAAAACAAGTGCATGACTTCGGAGGATGTCGGTGTGATTAAAATTTATCTATTCATATGCTTGCTTCATGAATTTGCTTTCATGTGTCCACTTCCCTTGAAAACGTACAGACATAGACTTTCCAAGGCTTCTTTAAAGAGCTCTGAGATAAGGCCCTCTTTTACACTCTTCTTCATTTTCACATAGCTCCAAGGGGATTGTACTCCAAAATTATACAGTATGATGAAAATCGAATCACCATTTTAATCTTCAAGGGACCTAAATCAATTATTGATTTCGATGAACAATACCATGAGATCCAAGAAGTTCCAATGCACCAGTTCAAACAGTTAAAAATGTGGAAGAAAAATCTGAATTGAGCTGGCCAAACTTGAAAGCAGGGTATGCAAAAACTGTTTTAATTTGTTTTCTTCCCCTTTTTGCAATTGGAATGTGCTTATCAATTGGGTCCCCTAGGGTTTGCACCTAGCTTCCATGGCCACACATTTTAATCATCTGCTTTTGATGCATGGTTCAAAAGCCTTGAATAATGTAATGCAAAACATACCGTGTCCCATCCACTCCAAAGTGTCCCCCAATCAAAATGTTTTTTTGCTGTTAAAGCTTAAGGAGGTCAGAATTAATTTGGTTTCCAAGGAAATTCATTGCTCAAAACGTTTCGATCATGGAATGTATCAAAAAACAAAACACTGTGGGGAAATGGGTGAGAAGAATTAAGCCCATGTCCTAAGTTTTCTTCTAATAAAATCATATGGCCAGCCAGCCAGCCAGCTATATTTTTCTTAGCCAAAAACAATGGAGAATGATGCTATATATGTTATGTATTCAGCCATCCGTACAGCTAGGTTTAAATAGGGGACAATATATTTGCTTTTCTTGCACTTTGGTATTGATTTTTACCAAGCATTTGCCCTTTTGATGAAGAATATCTCTTTGACCCTGTTTAGGGTCACTTTTGTATTCAGCCCTTTGTTGGGTTCTGAAATGTGTTTTGGCTGTCAATTTTCTAGCGCAGAAAGTGAAAATTTTGCTCTGGGTTTTTAGGCGTTAGGGGAAAAAAAATTAATGTCCTCATTGATGGCTCATTGGCTTAAGTTTGCTGGAAAGTGTGATGTTTTTAATAGCTGCCATTTCCTTGGAAGCAGCCTACCTGCATGCCAGAAGGTATCCATCACTTAATACAAAAGAGAGAGAAGTTTTTATCCACTCTAGTCTCTATTAACTCCATTCATGTATTGCCAGAAAACGGAAAAAAGAAAAAAAAAAGAAAACAGAGGTCATCTGATATTAGGTTGAATAGTTTTAATAACATGGATGTGGATTGAAGTGCACGTTTGAGAAGTAGTTGTGCAATGTGCAGAGCAGGACCCAACATTTGAGCCATTAAATTTATGTGGAGCCAACAGATAATTTCTTGAATTTGACCATCAAAAATATAAATGCTGTTGCTGTATTCTTCTTCAATCTCATTCACATGCAAACCATGTGTCACCCATGCTTTAAAAAAGAAGAAGAAGATATTGGATTCTCTTCGTTTCAGAATTGGCATTTGGCCCTGCTCTGCATTTTTATTATCTCAGGGCAAAGAACTAACGAGGTTTTTTCTACCTTATGGCATGGCAACATATCATGGACTTTTAATGTTGCACCTTCATGCATGAATTGTTCGTAAAAAATGCAGAAAAAAAAAATCAGACTAGTTGTTTGGGTATGGTTCTTTGCTTCTTTACTTGTACTTTTTCTTCTTATAATATGAGAGAGAAATTAGAGTTCAGATTTTATTGTGAATTTATGGGCAGTTGGCTAGTTGGTTGCTACTTCAATTAAGAAGATTTAAGGGTCTTTAGTTAGAGAAATTTGTATATATTCCGGTACACCACGTGGTTCGGACGCTTTGAGTCTACAAGAATTTATTGTCTTGTTCATGTTCATGGACTTTGCAGAATTTTTTTGTTAATTGGACCTGCCAGATTGTTTTGGGCCTTATGAATTCATTCTTCCATTTGAATGAGATTCTGCAACTGATTGCTTTTGAATATTTTGTTTAACAAACCAAATTAAACAAATGGGAAGCAAACAAATTGTATGAGGGATGGATTAATTTCCTAGCTTTTTCCCTCTTACTTTTAACTTTCCAAGCTCTACAAGCAGAGTTAAAATGGCCTCACACATTTCTGAGGCATTAGCATCACTAGGATTCTTTTTCCTTGTGGAATAAACCATCCAGGCATGGTCAAGCTTCCTGTCCGGTGCGACCACAACCGAACCTGGAACTTGAGCGTCACGGCACATCACCAATCCGTCACTCTTCTCCCCGTACCTGAGTTGTAGATGAAGTGCAGTCACAGCCATTGCAGCAGATAAAGGAATCACTACAGGCAGCTGGCGTCCCGCTTGAACGATTTCGTCTGACTCTTCTTGAGTTCCAAAATTTGGTAGGGGCAGCCAGGGAAGTTCGGCATGTGCTATATGTGTCATTGTGGCAAGCACATCAGGGGCTATGCTTGCCTCAGAGTGGAAGGAAACCAGAGGAATTTGCTCATATGGCAGCTTGTGCTTCATGATGAACTCCTTTCGCTTCTCATAAGTAAGATCCTCCAGTGCCCGAATGTCACCCTACAATGCAAATATGAATTGAGATGTTTCCAAACACAACTTATAATTCTCCACTTGTTTAGTACATACACAAAGGACTTTCAACAAGCTCAGGCATTAGTGCTATTACCTTAATTAGCTTGCATATCAAAAGTTCCATGATCCTGCGGGTTTCTTTGTCCGCAATTTGGCCTTCACGAAGAATATCAGAAGCCAAGGGAGTGCCACCATAGGGGCTCTGTACCAGTGCTAAACCAGCAACTTTGTCTTTCAAATCACACCAGTAGATTGACAATGCAGCTGCAGCATCAACGCCGCCCTTGCTGTGCCCCAGCAGCATCACTCGCTTACCGGATCCCCAGTAAAGCTCCTCGATGTATTGCTTGAGTTCCAATGCATTGTGCTCAACAGATGCCTTCATTCAAGAACACATATGATAAGGGAAGACAAATTTTACAAAACTCAGTCAGCAATGATCACAGAGTAATGACTCATTACCTCACTGTGAATTTTTGCAATATGGCAAGCTAGACCCATCTTCGAAAAGAATTTCTTTGTTCCAACAAAGTATAAGGGGCCGTGATTGCTAAAGAGGCCTGGAAAATCAAAGTTCCCATAACTATAGGTGCCACAACGCTAAATGTGGATTGAACAGGGGAGAAGAACAAAGTCCAAAGGGAAAAATAAATTTTATTTACCCGGAATAAGCAGATAGACAAATGAGCTAGGCAATGTGTGCTCCCCATTCCTGAAGCATATAACATGACATACAAACAATAGGAATATAAAAGAATAGATTAAACAGATATGATAACAAAATTGAACACAGTTCCTTAACAGGTCCAACCATCTAGTGCAGTGGAGCTATTATATTAGATTGGTACCTTATTCCTGCGAGCAATTCCAAGAATCTTGCTGTACCATCCTCCACACCAGGCATGCCAGGAGTGTGCGGCAACCATCCAATATCGTGAGATGAACCTTGCAATGTTTTCTGTACTCTAGATGCCAGGCTGACAAATGCAAAGATGAAGCTCAACTATGAGAACCTAAAAGAATGAAACAATGACTTGTAATTAAAAGCAATGAATTATTTGCACTGAGTAAAACAGAATCCAATCTGAGCTAAAACTAAAAGAAACTATTCTCTATGGAATACGAGTCCATCAGTTTGCATAATTGAAATAAACTTCTTTTACCTACAAATTCGAAGATGAGCACATCTAACGTACACGACAGAACTTCTCCAACAAGAAATTGCCAATCTCCAAGCAAATTGTAAACCGTGTAATGGTAGTGTCAACCTACATCAAGATGAAGCAACATCACCAATCTAACAATGAAGATGACTAGATTGAGATTTGAGAGGGAAGGAGGTGAAAAAGATTAAATAATACAATTAATCATTCAGTTCACTTAGATGGGCTCATGATGTTTTCCCATGAAAACTAGATTAATTGCCTGACCTCAGTTTTTTAACGCATACTCAAGTCTTCAAAGATTGATATTGCAGGAAGCTAATAGCACAAAAAGGTATTACCCTTCAAAAATGAAGGGGACATCTGTATAATTGAAATTGGTTTCTACAATTTCAGATCTTGTATCTTCCGTAGGCTCCGAGGCTCTTCTTTCACAGGTTTCAGGGTTACAAGGTTTTGAAGATGATGAACAACCTTCAGAAAATGATTTACAAATGCCTTGTCTCAATGATCTTAAATGCTGTCCAGCAGAAATGACCAGCAAATCATCTGAGTATCTATCAGCATCTCTGACCGCAAGATCCTCTGCAATAACATCATTTCCAAATCCATCCATAACATTATAAGAAGATGCATGAGTGTGCATACATGTATGAATAGTAGAAAGAACTCACCTATAAATTGAATAAATCGACGACTTATATAACTAGCCAGTGTCAATAGACGGCTGAAAATGTCATCCATTGATGAGTAGAATTCCAGACTATCAAAAAGAAGACTTGTGTTCCACACAGTATCATTATAGGCCTGATTCAAGGACCTATATTAGATCTTTAAACCTATATTAGATCTTTAAGCACAAGGTCTGAATCAAACTGACAAAACTAAAGATGCCATAACCTTATTCCTTATGTGGGATAACATAAAAAAGAAATAAGCAAATCGATAAGCTAATTATAATTTCTTAGCTAATCTTGATCAAGAATAAGAAAGTTACAATAGAGAAGAGATACAACAAAAATACAGAAAAAGTACAGATAATTTGCAATAATGCACAATCGTAAAGTTGAAAAGTACTCACTGCGAGAGGCATTTCAGATATTTCATTTTCAATATAGACATCACCCATTAATTCTTCGAATCCTGAATTATGCAACAAAACTATTAAGGTGATACTGCAAGACAACTTAAAAAGGACGAAACTTTGACACAATCAGTATATAACAATAAGAACCCAGATGAGTAAATCAATCATATGAAGAGAAAAACACAACAAATCAACCCCATTAATTCTTTCAACATACTGAACTTACGTAACTCATCATCAAAACAAAATGTAATAAAGATATCAGATAGCAACTTACAGTCAAAGAAGGATAATCTGCAGAACCCAGAAACAGCTTGTGGCTCATCAGAAGCAAAGCCAATTTAATTTATAGAGGGAAGAAGAGAAGGAACAAAAATCTGCAGACCCCATTTCCAAGGAAGTTTAAGTTTAAAACTTGAAAGCATAAAAAAGTGAACTTAATGAATGAGGAGGACATACAAAAGTGCATGTTGGGAATGGAACCAACCGAATGATAAAGAGAGTCATGGGATGAAATGGTGCAATAGATGATCGTTATCCAGTTGCCTTTTTTCAAAGATTTTCAATCTCTGCTCTGGCCCCACCCCACCATAGGTCTCTTTAACGGAAATTGCATGTCACGAGAGCACTAATTTTACTATCCTCATCTAATTACGTTGACGTGTGTCGAAACCAGATTAACAGCAGCCAAGGAGGCAAGCCAAGGAAACGAGGACGTATCTGCAAAAATGAACTATACGGCTAATGACCAAAGTTTATATTAGGAAAAACAAAACAACCCTCTTGAATGAAGCCATAAAGAAATTCTGTGGCGAAAAGAGAAGGGTAGAAAAACATTTGAGAGAGAAATTTTAAATCTTAAAGCATAAATCTTAAATTTTCTTTGAATGGCACCATACTGTGAAAACCAGATTATGAGCCTTGAAAGCAGTGACTGTGTGGGGTAACATTGGAGGCAAGAAGTACACGTGGTGCATTTCTGGCGTGTGCTGAAAACAAAACAGTCAGAGAGTGAAGGGTATGGGGCCCACAATCAAGTGGATAGCTCGTAATAAACACGCGGCGTGTTGGGAACGAATTCATGAGGCTGGCTTGGAAAAATCTCATTCGGTTCAATGAAGCGTGCTGGAGATCCAAGTCTACTGTCAGCTGTGTTTGAACAAAACCAAGTCATTTGGTTTGACTCCAGAAAGTGGCCAGTTTGGTCTTGTTTCAGGTGCAACAGTAGCTTTTAATTTTGGCTTGGTGATAGCTTTTACATGCATACTTCTTAGCCAAAAGAAAAAAAAAAAAAAAGATAGCTTTTAGGTGTGAGTTTGTGAGTTTTTTCTGGTAGTAACAAGTAACAGTTATGAGCTTTAGCGTCAAGATGAAATCATTTACCAAAAAGGCAAAAGGGAAATGTGTAATTACCATTTACAAGGTGAAAGCTGAAAATAGTACAGAAGCTTTACCTGCAGTTATTTCATGGGCTAGATTTTTAACTGAAACTATTTCTACAAATTCACAGGGAGAATAAGAAGCTGATATATTACAGAAAATAAAAACAGCCCCATTTCTATTTCAGGGACTGGCATTTACATTTCCATCTCTGCCGTCTGCTCTTAACATTTCACCATGCTTAAGCAACCTTACCGGATTTTTATCTGAAAAACTCTGTTGTAACAAATTGAGTGAAGAGTCATGTGGAAGAGATCATACTTGAGGGGTTTAGCATGCCAGAGAAAATGCTTTTGAACCTTCCTGACCCCTACCTGCATCTGAAGATACTTCTCTTCTGGTATTGAAAGCAGTATCTCTTTCAAGTTTGGAATGTCTCTCTCTGCAAGAATTACTGAGAATGGGCCCAATCCAAAACCTCGGAAAATGGCAGAACAAAATTGTCGGATATAATCACAGGTACGCACTCGTAAAGAATTTAGCATTTTCACATTTAATATTTGTATTGCACAAGTGCATACTTATGTTTCATATTTAATACACTTATTTGTTACAAAATTTTCAATAATACACACAAAATACTCACATTATTGAATAAAAATAAAATGTATTAAAATACTAATTATTCACTAAGTAAATAATAATTAAAACATAACTACTAATTTAAGTAACTGAAATGGAGAAATTTAGATTATGCTATTCAATGGGTATAGCCGCACGGCTATACTGTAGAAAAATTCTATTTGTAGAGTATAGCCGCTCGGCTATACGCTTGTTACAAAACCCACGCTCAGCGCTACGCGGGTCCCTTTAAAAATAAAAAATAAATATATAGGCATTTTTTTATATAAAAAGAGTATAGCCGCCCGGCCTTACAGGTGTCTTTTTATTATTATTATTTTTTTATAAATAGTATAGCCTCAGGGGCTATGCTTGCCTCAGAGTGGAAGGAAACCAGAGGAATTTGCTCATATGGCAGCTTGTGCTTCATGATGAACTCCTTTCGCTTCTCATAAGTAAGATCCTCCAGTGCCCGAATGTCACCCTACCATGCAAATACGAATTGAGATGTTTCCAAACACAACTTGTAATTCTCCACTTGTTCAGTATACACACAAAGGACTTTCAACAAGCTCAGGTTTTGGTGCTATTACCTTAATTAGCTGGCGTATCAAAAGCTCCATGATCCTGCGGGTTTCATTTTGCTGTTCTTCTTATGCTGGATGTAGTTCATTTTGCTTACAACACCAGGTGGCATTGGACCAAAGATCTTCATATCTTGGGCTTTGTCTTTCCAGTACTCTAGCAGAATTGGACGTAAATAGCCATGCATATTTCCAGCATAAAGGGCAAGAATCTGCCTATGAGAAGGAGGTTTGCCGCCAAGATCTCTAAGAGGATTTCTCGCAGAATGAACATATGTTTCTGGAAGGGACACATCCCTTCCTATTTTAAAGCCGCTGGTTACATCAGCATATTGCAGAGGGCTTTGATGCAACGTTCCATACGGTGCCTTGTTTCTTATGGAGCCTATAAAAGCCAACCTTTCATATTAAGAACACATGCACACATAAAGAGACACACACATACAAATGTAGGAAATTGCATTCAGTATGGGCTGAAACAAGTGCGCAGACCTCTTCTGAAAATGGTGCTTTGGTTGGTTTAAAAAAAGTCCAAATTTTCTGACTTACTAAGTAAATCTCCTCACCTCCTCACTAGATTGAACCTTGCAATGTTTTCTGTACTCGAGATGCCCAGGCTGACAAATGCAAAAATGAAGCTCAACTATGAGAACCTAAAAGAAATGAAACAATGACTTGTAATTAAAAGCAATGAATTATTTGCACTGAGTAAAACAGAATCCGGTCGGAACTAAAACTAAAAGAAACTATTCATAGACTCTGTGGAATACGAGTCCATCAGTTTGGATACTTGAAATATACTTCTTTTACCTACAAATTCGAAGATGAGCACATCTAACGTACACGACAGAACTTATCCAACAAGAAATTGCCAATCTCCAAACAAATTGTAAACCGTGTAATGGTAGTGTCAACCTACATCAAGATGAAGCAACACCACCAATCTAACAATGGAGATGACTAGATTGAGAATCGAGAAATGCAAAACAGTTACAGTAAGTCATACTTCTGATAAACACTTGTAATTAGAAAGGGAAGGAGGTGAAAAAGGTTAAATATTACAATTAATCATTCAGTTCACTTAAGAGTAGATGGGCTCATGATGTTTTCTCATGAAAACTAGATTAATTGCCTGACCTCAGTTATTTAATGCTTACTCAAGTCTTCAAAGATTGATATTGAAGAAAGCTAATAGCACAAAACGGTATTACCCTTTAAAAATGAAGGGGACATCTGTATAATTGAAATTTCTGAAAATATTTTTTCTATTTTTTCATTTTATTTTATTTTAATGTTTGTGTTATGTTGATGCTTCCAGGTCTGAACTTGAGTCACACAACAAGGCCAAGCATAGTGTTGAGGGTGATACCTTAATTTTGTGAAGGTTTTGGTGGTGATCGGTTATGGTTTTATATGTTTAAACCTCAGTTTTTCTATTTCTTTAACTTTGATTAATAATTTTCTTTAAGAACACTACTTTTAACTGTTTCTTTATTGTCAGCCACTTTGATTTACCACTTTTTCATTCCAAAATGAATCTCGCGCACTAACTGGGTCAAATTACTCTTGGTTTACATTGAACTTATATACTTAATGCTATGGCTATGGCTAATGTCTTAATGAGAAATTGACTATTGGTCGTGAGCCTTGATTGCTATGGCTAATGTCTTAATGAGAAATTGACTTACAATAACCCTCATAGCTATTCATAGTCCAATTTCCTGTAAGCTTCTACAATCTGCCTGTAGTGTACAGAAAGTGCTTGCTCTATGAACCCTTCTTAGTTTTATAAGCCGCAGCATTGGAATTTCCTTCTTGATTTGATATAAAACTGTGACATTGATCTCCATCTTCACTTTTATGCCGAGGCTGCAAACCGTGTGTGCTGCGCTATCACAGAAATGGTTACAAGGCCAAACACATGTATAATAATTTATGTCTGTATATTTTTTAAATCATTAGAAAACATTATATGAGCTACTCATACGTAGAAAAGAAAATAACATTATACAGCTGAATTGAAATAAAATTTCACACCTCTATACATAATCAGGAGGTTTGGACCTCATCATGATCAATGCTATAGCCTATTGAAAGTGAGAACCTATCATCTCAGGTGAAACATTTTAAGTGATGTAGATTTGTGCTTTTCATCTGCTACGAGTATATACACCTGGAGAGAGAGAGAGAGAGAGAGAGAGAGAGAGAGAGAGAGAGAGAATCATGGCTTGTAACCATTTCTAAAAGAATTTTTTTATATAAAAATTATTGACCTAAAGATACTAAGTTTATATTTATTTTTTGAAGAAAACCTCTCCTGAAGAAATTCGGTCGGTAGAGGTCTATGCCGACAAAATTTGCCGGAGGTTTCTCCCAACGAAATTTCGTCTGCAGAAGTAATTTCGTCGGGAGAGGTCTGCGCATCTATGCCGACGAAATTTCACAACATTTCGTCAGAATAGGTTGTTTTGCTTTTTATCTTTAAGTTTTTAAAATTTTAAAATATAAAATTAGTTTCTTTACTTTTGTTTTTTGGCCAACTTCTTTAATTTAGTACATGTAATTAGGTAATACCTTAGCCTTTTTTTCGATTACTTTAATTAGTAATTATGTTTTAATTATTATTTATTTAGTGAATATTTAAATATTTTACTGATTTCGTAAATTACTTGGTAAATAGTAATGAATTGTTTTGAATTATTTTGTGGACTTTGTTTTTTGTTCTTGGATATTGAATAATTATTAAAATACGTGTGTACTTGTACAATACGTGTGTTATACATTTGCTTTCATTATAACGAGTCTTTAAGATGTATATGGAAAACGGAAGTATTATTGAAAAATACATACGTACGTGTATAATACGAGTATTAAATGGGAAAATGCTAAATTCTTTATACGGGTAATAACTCTGGGAAAGTGAAAAATCAAAAGGGGACAATAGCTATACATTGGTAATGGCCTAAACGTATGTCTCATCGACAAAGGAAAATCAGAGAGAAAAAGTTTAAAAAACAAAAAGGCACCCATTAGATATTTAAAGACCCCAAGCCTCGTGGCTATACTCTACAAATAGAATATTTTAAAGGTACAGGGGCCCGGCTATATCTAAATTTCCCTTTTTTAATTACTTATGTTTTAATTATTGGTCACTTAGAATACTAATTATTTACTAGAGAAATAATAGTTAGAATATAATTACTAATGAAAGTAATTAAATCAGGCTAAGACATTATTCAATTACTGAAAAGAATTTTTTTCAAAAAAATTATTGACCTAAAGATACTAAGTTTATATTTATTTTTTGAAGAAAACCTCTCCTGACGAAATTTCGTCGGCAGAGGTATTTTCGTCGGGAGAGGTCTGCGCACTTGTGCCGACGAAATTTCGTGAAATTTCGTCGGGAGAGGTTGTTTTGCTTTTTATCTTTAAATTTTTAAATTTTTTAAAATAAAATTAGTTTCTTCACTTTTGTTTTTTGGCCAACTTCTTTAATTTAATACATGTAATTAGGTAATACCTTATCCTTTTTTAAAAAAAAATTACTTTGCTCCCAGTTGTGGCCTGATATTGATATGCCATTTTCTGAGGTTACGGAATGCGTCCAGATCTTATCATCAATCCACATGCATTTCCTTCAAGGATGACAATAGGAATGCTCTTGGAATCGATTGCTGCAAAGGTACAAGCACCTAACGAATTTTCCTTTTATGATTTGTTAACAGTCTATTCACAAAAAGAAATGCATTGCTGGTGCTCCCCCCGTAGACAAAGTACAGATGTTTATGTTCTGTAGTGGCCTGAACTGTTGTATTGCAGCAGTAATAAAGTGATGGAAGGTGCAATGGTTGGGGAAAATGTGAGAGTTTATTAGGATTTGGAAATGTTCAAATAGGACTTTAGGCGAATAAATCTCGATTGCCATCGAGTTGCTGGAAAGGGAAATTCAGATAACAGGATTTTTGGGAAGTTTCTGGAAAATAAAAGTTTACTGTTAGTTGCTACTCTTGGGTTATAGAGTTACGTTTTAATTACTGGATGAGCATAAATACTAGGACATAAATTTGCATTTTGATAAAGTATTGCACAGCAGAGTCCATTGAACTTCTTGAAATAATAGTTTGTGTATCATATTTAACAATGAAAAGAAAACAATCAAAGATGCTTCCTTGTTTTTTGTCACAAGGAGGTAGCTTGCATGGAGAATATGTTGACGCAACACCGTTTGCTAATTCAAAGAAGGCTCATGAAAAGACTCAACCAAAATCCGAAACCCTTGTTGATGAACTTGGTGAAATGTTTAAGGGTTTAACTACTATATGGTTTAGAGGTGTTGTACAGAGGGGTTTATGGAACCAAACTGACATGTGAGATCTTTATTGGTCCTGTTTATTATCAACGACTACAACATATGGTTTCAGACAAGTCAGGTAAAAAACTTTAACATTCCCTCCCACCCCTACAGATAAAAAGTCACATGAAATTTTAAGATTTTCTCAGTATAATTTTGCATGTATATTTCTCCAATTTCGTTTATCGGTTTCCTTACATGCCACTCCAAATTGGGGTGCAGGTCGTTCCACTGGAATGGTAGATTAGATCACCTGCCAGCCCATCAAAGGACGAAAGCAAGGTGGAGGTATACGTTTTGGTGAAATGGAACGAGATTCGTTGCTTGCGCATGGGGCAGCCTATCTATTGCATGATAGGCTTCATACATGTTCTGATTATCACATTGCTGCTGTATGTTCCACATGTGGAAGCATCCTAATACCCTCAGTCATCAAGCCAGAGAAACGGGTTGCGCGTGCAGTTAAGGGACTGCCCCCTGTAAGAGCTCCCAAGGTCTTCTGTCATGCTTGTGATACGAATAAAGGGGTGGAGACAGTTGCAATGCCCTATGTCTTCAAATACTTGGCTGCTGAGTTAGCAGCTATGAGCATAAAAATGACCCTCCAGCTAAGCATTTGAAGCTTGATCCTGTTCCTAGAGGGAGGATCAGTGTAAAACTTATACACTGAGATGAATAGATCTTAAAGTTTTTTTAATTAGTTTTTTATTCTTTTCTTGGTTGGGTATTATTTCATGCAGAATTATCCACCAAGCACACAAATAATTAGTGAATTTCTTCATCTTTCTATGAAAAAATTGGTATACTTCACAAAGAGCTTTGTCAAAGTATTCCCATAAAAGAGTAATGCAGCGTGAAATTGAATATATAATTACATGAGCTGTGTATACATAAGCTTCTAACCTAATTCATATCAGAAGACGACCCATGAAGTAATAATTGGTGTGGGATGGCTCTGAATCAGAACTTCTGATCCGGCATTATTACCATTATCAAGACTCATTCTTCAAGATGATTGATCAATATGTCTTCTTTTGGAATTGTACATTGATTCATCTTCACTTGCACTTCTATTTGACATCCTTTCCATTTTCCGTCTTTTGGATCGACTTTTTACTTCCTCTTCCTTCTCATCAACAAATGAAATAAAGGTTTGAAGACGTGCAGACGTCGAGCTGCCGGCAGAAATCACTTCCTCAGTGTAGTGCTTGCTGAACTGGCGCAGCATATTGATGAAAAATATAATCAGAGCAAGAAAACAAGCTGAACCACAAAGAACAAAGAGGCCCCAGAAGCTTTTAAGTTGAAGCCTGTCAACTTGTAGCTTTGCGCCTTGTGAGGCACAACCACTGCTTATAAGCCATTTATCATGGATCCTTTGTAGATCCCCATTCTCTGACAGCTTCAAAATAGCAGTAGACATGTCCACTGATAAAGGTGAGTCCCTTGCAAAAGCCTGATTTGAAATGAACATGATAACTATGAGAATCCAGAACATAGGGCAACCAGTTCTGCTTTATATAACACTTTAGCAATATTAAGGTTGTTCTATCAAAATGTCTTGAAGGGTCTGATTTGGTAATATAACAGGTCAGGTTATCTGATAAAAGAGTATTACCAAGGTCATAGATATAATAGATAAAAGAGAAACTTACAAATCCCCAACCGCTTTTGGTGAATTCTTGACCTACAATACTGAAATCACATCTGCTTGAGAGGAATAGCTCAATGTATGGACGCTCATCAATCACTGCAGCAACACCACCTCTTTGGGGACCGTCCCTCAAGGCTTTAGCATAATCGTCTGGCATGATAAGAGGAACGAGTCTGGACTCGTCAACGTTGAGTTCGTCAGTTAGATAACCCCTGGCAAATGAACCTTGCTGGTAGCCAATGGGGTCATTGCTTGCAAGCAAAGTATCAAGGCCTTTGATAGAGGAAGAAAGCTGTTGCACTGTAAGGATTGAGGTCAAACTTGCAGTGTAGCTTGAATTGATTATAAGAACGACAAACAGCCATATAATTAGTACTAAGCGACCCAGGGTGCTGACTGTATTTTCTCCTGCATAAGATCCCAACCAAAAAAAAAGAAAAAAAAAGAAAAGTAAATAAGCATTACTGAAGCAGCTATTAACCCATGGTTGCTGGAAAAGCTACTAAATTAGTACGAATTTACTTACTATGGGCAAAGAACCAAGTTGAAAAGCTAAACCTGCAGAAGGAAAGCACAAATTTTAAGTGATTGTGGGATTATACCAAGAAGATGCCAATCCTAGTATGGCGAACTTCACAAATAGACATTATGAGAAAGTAACACCAATTGACAGACACTATCTCAATGTCTTGAACAAAGTAGAGAATTATACAGTTTCCAACGTAAAATGAGATAACATGAGATACTTCTTATTACTCACCACAGAATAGTGACAATTTGTTTTTTAGGAGGCCCCCGAAAATCATCGTTCAACCTATGCTCTAAAATCCAAACAACTGTTCCGACAATGAGAAAGAAGGCAGCCGTGACGCCCCACATTATTGGATTGAATGGCCTCAGAAAAGCCCAAGGATTAGAATTCAACGTTGTCCTAACAGGTGCAACAACTACTAGCCCAGATTCAATAAATGGCTGTGTAAAATCTGCCATCCTTGTTCGGTTGGTGATGATTGCAATGTCACCTATTGCTCCATCAAATTCCTGTAGGGAAGAAGCAAATGGAAAATCAGAAAAAATATTTACCTTCTTAAGTTTAAAGAAATGCTCTGTATATGATACTCACACCCGTTCGGATTTTGTGCACAAGTTCAGTGCTTCTTGGGTTCTTAACGCCATCACCAAAAGGAATCAACTTGTATGGAACAGCATAGGGCAACATGTTCAATGCAGCAGTAAAAACATCAATGCAGTACCCAGTGAACATGTCATTGCCTTCTGCGTATGAAACAAATTCACGAAAACTAACATGTTTTGGGACTCCAATCTTCAAGTGCCTTCCATTGTTTGGAAATACCCAACCACGAGGCTTCTGTGTTGTTTGTCCAGGCCAAATTACGCCGTACAGGCTTTGATTTGAACTAGAACGGTTTGGTGGCTTTGTGTATTCTGGAGGCACAACTGATAAACCCGAATAATTGGACCAGTAACCAATCTTCCTAATCCCTGTGCCAATCACATTTATGATTTCAAATACTGGATGAATGAGGTTCCTATCCGGAGTGAACTTAACAGGGCCAGATATGCCAGTCATATTAACCTGTAAAATGTTACGCAATAACAGATTCCCTCCATTAAAGATACTCATGGCATCAAGATTCAGATCCCCTCTGCGCAGCTGAGTCAACCTTGAATCATTTGAAAATGAAATGTTTCCTCCTTGATCAAAAAAGGCATTAATTGCATGAGCAAGCAACCACACAGTGTCGTAGGCATAAAGACCATAAGCATTCAACCCAATTTTGCCTTTAGATGTCTGTCCAGTAGTCAAGTTGCTCCACCTAGAAACAAATTTTCTTTTCAGTTCTGTCTCTGGTGTGTACATGCGCAATGTTAGAACTCCTTGCATATCATCCATCATACTTGATGGGAGAGGAGAGTTGGTATCTATTTGAGTAGTTAGCCAGTGAGTAGCTATCCAGACATAGCCAGTTCCCATCATGCCAAGATACTTGGCCACAGTAAACACCTGAGGACCCCAATGAGCATAAGCGTGAAGAACAATAATCCGAGACTCTGTCAAAGCCACTTTAACCAGTAAATCAGTGATGTTACTCTGGTTAGGATCAAGGACCAAAGGTGCTTTGTATGAGATCTTACAACGTCTCTCAGCAAGCATATCCCCTAATGCAGCAATCCCATTTCTCCCATAGTCATCATCAACATAGAGTGCAATTACCTCTTTCCATCCGTAGTGGTCAATCATTGCGGCTACTGCAGCCATTTGATGCAGATCATTCTGGGTGGTTCTAACAAAGAATGGGAACTGAAGTGAAGACAGGGTGGGGTCCGTTACTGAAAATGATAATAGAGGAACTTGGAGCTCATTTGCAATATGACATATTATATGAGCTGTGACAGCATTCTGAGGTCCAATTATGGCCACTGTGTCTTTCTCCATGAACCGTAAGGCTGCAGCAAGAACAGCTGGATCAGAATTCACAGTGTTCCTATATATTGCATTTAAGAGAGATCTTACAAACTGTGAACAAAGTCGCAAGACGTACCTTCAACGATGCCTAGAAATCCACTGTAATTTGAGTCTTGCATTTGAACTATCATCTTAGTTCCACCAAGAACAGCTGGATCAGAATTCACATCTTCAATGGCAGCTTCTATTGCCACTTTAGCAACTTTGCCAACAATGGAATTGAAAGAGAAAACAGCCCCAACATTTACAAATTCTGGTCTTGTAGAGACATTCGTGCTACCCCCCCCATTTGAGGCAACCCCCTTATAGAAAACCATCAACACCAAGGGCCAAACTATATTCATCGTAAACCCCCAATTTTCAACTTGCTTTGCAAAGGAAGCAAACCAGCCACCCAGAAAGCGGTAGAATCAACTGGACTTCAAACTCATACACTGGCATAGTTAAGAAACACCGAAAAATAAACAAGCAACTAAGAATTTCATCCAGTAACATGAAGAGAACAACTAGGTGCTGAAAGAGTATGTACACGCAAGCTCAACATCATAAACTCCACAAGAAGTAGATAAATAATTAGAAATTCCCACTAATAACTAGATCTAATCATGAAACATAAACAGACAAATGATAAGTTGAGCCCATAAACTAGAGTTTTCTGCCAAATTACCAAGTAATCAGACCCATGAAGAGACAACAGACACAAAATGAAAGTAAAAAGCAGCTTGCGAGGAAAGATTTTTACTTTGAGGAAGAAGGAAGAGCGTTTAATACGGACACAATTGTGGGCTTACACCAATATGCGTATTCTAGCAACAATTAACAGTAAAAGAGAATTCCACCCACTTCATCAAAAAAGAGAATTCAACCAAGGGGAAAAAAACAGTGAAAAAAGGAAAAGAAACCTTTAGAAGTTTGATTCCATATGAAAAGACAACTAACAGTGCAGCCATTGCCTTAATCCAAAGAACTGAACCAGAACTTAAGACCCAGAAATTTCTACTCTCTTATTAGATTAAAACAGTAACACAGCATTTGTGACTTAAACCCAAAGAACCCTTTTGAGAAAAAACTCATTTCCCCCCAAGGGACAAGTATAATCAGGAAATTGGCCAACTGGGTTTTCTAGCAAAGAAGATGAAAGGAATTTAAAAAGTAAAAGTTATAAACCTTAGAGCTTTATGCATCAAAAAGGTCAGGCTTATACGCTAAGCAGTATTGGTCAAGCATACCTGAGAAAGTTTCTGAAATTGCTCATGTATAATGAGGATAATAGTATTATTGTCAATGCAGAAAATGTGGGTTGGAAATTAATACCAGGTAGAAAGAAAGAGACACTGTTGGTTGTGATGAGAGTGTGTTCCATGACATGGAGATGACGACCTCCGAATTTTCAGTGGCAAAATAGTTTTTGTGGCCGTCCTCTCTTTTTCACCGTTAAAAGTTGAGAGGGGCAAAATTCTCATAAAAAAATGATTGTTGCAGGACTATTATTTTCGTAGATATTTTGTACCATTAATTAACTGTTAACAACGTACACAAGTGCAAATGTGATATATAATTCGTTTTCTCTTAGACTTTTTCTTGAGAGAATTTTGTTCTCTTAACTTAAAATCATCAGCAAGATCTGATGCAACTTATTATCCTTTCTTCTTTTCCAAATGAAACAAAATTTAAAATGAGATGACTTACCAATAACCTTATTTAAGTTATGCTCATAGTTAGTAGATTTTAGTAACATCGGACATTCTCTAATAAGTATTTAAGTTAAAGATTTATTATAGAATTCTAATCTTGGCAGTTGAAACAATGACTTGTAATTAAAAGCAATGACTTATTTGCACTGAGTAAAACAGAATCCAATCTGAACTAAAACTAAAAGAAACTATTCATAGACTGTGGAATACGAGTCCATCAGTTTGGATAATTGAAATATACTTCTTTTACCTACAAATTCGAAGATGAGCACATCTAACGTACACGATATAACTTATCCAACAAGAAATTGCCAATCTCCAAACAAATTGTAAACCGTGTAATGGTAGTGTCAACCTACATCAAGATGAAGCAACACCACCAATCTAACAATGGAGATGACTAGATTGAGATTCGAGAAACGCAAAACAGTTACAGTAAGTCATACTTCTGATAAACACTTGTAATTAGAAAGGGAAGGAGGTGAAAAAGGTTAAATATTACAATATTAATCATTCAGTTCACTTAAAAGTAGATGGGCTCATGATGTTTTCTCATGAAAACTAGATTAATTGCCTGACCTCAGTTATTTAATGCATACTCAAGTCTTCAAAGATTGATATTGAAGAAAGCTAATAGCACAAAACGGTATTACCCTTTAAAAATGAAGGGGACATCTGTATAATTGAAATTGGTTTCTACAATTTCAGATCTTGTATTTCCGTAGGCTCTGAGGCTCTTCTTTCACAGGTTTCAGGGTTGCAAGGTTTTGAAGATGACGAACAACCTTCAGAAAATGATTTACAAATGCCGTGTCTCAATGATCTTAAATGCTGTCCAGCAGAAATGACCAGCAAATAATCATCTGAGTATCTATCAGCATCTCTGACCGCAACAAAACTATTAAGGTGATACTACAAGACAACTTAAAAGGACGAAACTTTAACACAATCAGTATATGACAATAAGAACCCAGATGAGTAAATCAATCATATCATGAGAAAAACACAACAAATCAACCCCATTCTTTCAACATACTGAACTTACATCAAAACAAAACAAAATGTAATAAAATATCAGATAGCAACTTACAGTCAAAGAAGGACAATCTGCAGAACCCAGAAACAGCCTGTGGCTCAGCAGACCCTAAACCCTGGAAATGGAAAAAATGCGACAGATCCACCCAGGCACCCAGACCCTAAACCCTAAAGAACCAGACCCACCCTGGCACCCAGACCCGCCTAGACCCGCCTAGACCCGCCTAGACCCGCCTAGCGCCGCCTAGACCCGCCTAGTGCAGCCAGACCCTCCTAGCGGCGCCCTGACCTGCCCAGGCTGCCTAGGCTGATTTTTTAAACCTCTCACAACGAATATTCGTTGGCACAGGTCTATCTCGGCTAAATTTGTGATCTCTCTCGACCAAATTGCATCGGCAGAGCTCGGTTTCGTCGGGAGAGGTCTAATCCGTCAAATTTCGCCTGGATAGAGGTTTTCTCTCTTTTAAAAAAATAAAAAATAAAAAATAGAAATTTAAACATATAAATTAGTTTCCTTACTCTTTTTTTTTTTTTTTTCAAACTTCTTTAGTTTAATATATGTAATTAAGTAATATTTTAGACTTTCTTAGTTACTTTCATTAATAATTATTTCTTTAGTGAATATTTGAATGTTTTACTCATTTCATAAATTATTTAATAAATAGTAATTCATTATTTTAAATTATTTTGTGGACTTTTTAAAAAAAAAATCTTGCACAAAATTAGTTTGGATAAAATCCAAGTGTTGAACCAAAAATCCCAACTTCCGAACTTGTACCAAAACCTTTCTCAAGCCTCGAACCCTAACCATAAGCCTACTGAGGAGTAGGTGCTTTCTCATCTTATCCAATGTGGGACTCAAGTTCATGTATTTCAACAAGTAGTTGATATTATCGAATCACATTGTGACTTGGATTTAAGTTTCGATGCTAAAATCCATTTTTGGAATAATAAAATATTTGGGTACCAAAACCGAATTTCTAGGATTTTTATTAAAATATTTAATACTATTAAAGAAATAATAATTAAAACATAATAACTAATGAAAGTATTTAAATAAGGGTAAGATATGATTTAATTAATAAAAAAAGGATATTTTAAGCATATAGCCGCGCGGCTATTCTGTACTATTTAAAGAGTATAGCTGGGCGGCTGTACTCTTAACGTAACTACTATTTAAAGTAACTAAAAAGGAGAATTTCTAACCGTACAACCACGCGGCTATACTGTTGAAAAATTCTATTCATAGAATATAGCCGCGCGGATATACGCTAAGGGCTAAATAGTATAGCCCCGCGGCTATATTTTGAATTATTTTTTATATATAAAGAGTGTATAGCCGACCGGCTTTATAGAGGTCTTTTTTTTAATTCCTTTTTAATAAATAGTATAGCCGAGCGGCTATACTATTTACT